>NC_049205.1:53776267-54076267 GCF_013347855.1 Anguilla anguilla
CCCAGGATGCGCAGGCTACTACAGACAAAGAGAGAAGCAAAACACCCACATCCATTGCTGTTGCTGCTGAAACACCTTTGGCTGATGCTGTAAGCCTGAAACCCTCTGAGTCTGAAGTCGCTACTTCAAACAATCAGCTGAAGGTTCCAGAATCTGATGATATAAGTCAAACAATTCCAAATGGTCTGCCTCCACTGAATACAACTTCACTGGAAAATTCTATGCATATCCCTCTAACACCCAAGGGTGCTTCCAGTGAAGCAACTACACCAACAACCCTGCCTAGCTACCAAAGATCCAAGACTCCAACATATGAAGGACGCCAATCTGTGTCTCCCTCATTTGGATATCAAAGGTCAAGAACGCCAACATATGAAGCATATAAACCGAAACCTAAATCAAAGTATTATGGATTGACTCCTGCTGAGTATGCTGCGTATGGGGGAATCCGGACTATTTCACCCACTTTTGGAACGTCTAGGCCTAAGACACCTACTAATGGGGTGTCCGAAGTGTCTCGTCCTTGGAATGACATCTCTGTGCCCGAATCATCCTCTAAAGAACCACAGAGGCCCAAAACACCTACCAGGGAAACCACAGTTACAGCTCCCACAAATGAGGGTTCAGTACCTCAGATCTCAGTATCCGAAATTACTCCTACAGTCTTAACACCAAAGATGCCAGCTGATGAGGTGAGGCCAGCAGAGATGGCAGAAGTACCAAAAACATCAGTACCTGAAGCAGAGGAAGCACACAAAATCCCGACTTATGGAATGCAGAGTGCAACGCCGCCGCCTCCAGAGCTACCAAAAGCTAAAACACCTACTTTGGAGGTGCAAAGACCCAAGACCCCAACCACTCCAGTTACAAAGACCACACCTGAAGCACAAACTGTTGAAATAGCAGCTTTGGATGTGCATGTCACGCCTGCCTCACTATCATCTGAAGGAGAGGTTTCTGGAGCTGAGACGGATGGGGCAAACAAGTTAGCGTCCCCATTTTCCAGGACAAAAACTCCAACTCAGGATGCAAATGCTGCTAAAACGACGACAAGCAACAAACTGCCAAGCGATGCGCAGAAAGACGAGGACAAAGCTTTGACTGTAGAAGCAGCGCATTCGAAAGAGGAAGTCCCTCCAGAGAAAGTCCCTACTAAGGAAGAGGCAGCAGCTGTACCATTGACAGCAGAGAAGGAGGCTCAGGAAGATGACTCATCCGCCAAAGAACAACTTTTGGGGAAAGTGGTGAAGAAATCACTGGGCATGAAATCCAAGCTCAGCGGCTGGTCACGCCTCAAGAAGCACATGGTTGTGGAAATGGAGGAGCCCAAGTTTCCAGACCCTGAGGCCATTACACAAGTCCCCGATGACAGTCAAGAGCAGAAGCTAGAGGATACACCTTCGGAGGCCAGCGTACAGTCGGACAAGGGAAAAGCCACCCCGAGGGCCACAAAGATGTGGGACGCTGTCCTGTTCCAAATGTTCTCCACCGAGGAGAACATCATTCAGCAGATCAACAATAACCAGCAGGAGGCAGAGAAACCGGAAGTGGTGAAGGAAAAGCCAAAGGACGTCCCAGCGTTTGTCCATCGGCTTCCTCTCCTCCTGTACAGCCCCAGGTTCGATGCCAGGAAGCTTAGGGAAGCTGCCGCTAGGCCCCTCAAGAAAACTTCAACTGTGTTTGAAATGGGGCTGCTGAACCGCAAACACCAGGATGAAGAGCCGAAAGACTTTAACAGAGTTGCGAAAGGGTTTTCTGTCTCAAAAACGACAGATGAATAATTTAGACTATTGAGTTATTCAAATGGGGGTAAACGTTTTGTAATTAAACAGGGAATAATATAGTGTTTGTCCAACAAATTAACCTGTCCAAATGTGATAGTTATAATGTTACGATTGTATATCTGATCAGACCATAATATTTCAGAATTTAATAGCTCTTGTTAAATACACAACTAGCCAAATCTGTCCAATTGGCAGCTTAGATGGTGTGCCATAGATATCAAGGTACAGTATGACACAAGTGCTTTTAAAATTGCGTTGTATCTTACTGTGTTAGCTAAGTGTATTCTGTTTACAGTGGTGAATTGGCCAGTAGTAGAAAACAAGTACTTCAACAGTTTTTACCCAATCTGCCTGTAATGGCATGAGGTTGGGGGTTGTCTGGAGCCCTCAGTTTGAAATGTTAATATTTTAGCATTTATGCTTTAAAAGATATCATGTTTTCTGACATAACTGTGGGACAATTAGATTGAAGATTATAAAGGAGACTTTTTTGGCTGGCAAATTTACACAAATTATTGATAAATTCAAAGGTCCCCCTAAAATAAATACATTTACAATGTGAAATCACTTAATTTATTTTACTTAACATGAAGAACTTCAATTCTCAGTTTTATCCAAGAAGAAACTAACTGGGGGTTCACTGACACGTGTCCTGATGTGTGTCACAGAATCACATTTTTGGAAATATTTCAAAGGTTTTACAGAACAGTGTAAACTGTTCCAAATTGAATTTACAATCATCCATCAATGGAGATATATAATGTATGTTCATTGTTAATAAATAAAATGTATAACCCTGAAATTAATTGGTTAGTTTGGTATTGGCCATTATCATGTTACATTTTTGGAAATTGCTTTTAAAATATTAAAATAACAGTAGTATTTAATGCAAATCTGACAATAGCTTTCATATATAAATTCCAAACTTTTCTTTTTCATTTTTTGCTATTTTTATTCATATTTTTAGATATTTTTTTTATTCTCTTTACAAAATCGACAATATGGTGCTTATTTCTTACCAAACTAAGAATCCAAGACACACTGAATGGCAGGTTTTTACCTGCTATTGCTACTTTTGTAAGTGGTGATATACTTTGTGAGGATGAATCCATCTTTGGCTTAGTTTAGTTCCATTCTCTCTGTGCTTTTAAAAGGTGAATGATGAATATGTAGAGGCTTCACTGTTGGTTCTCCAGATGCATTATGGGTAGGGTAGATACAAAGTATGCACACATGCATGGATTTGCACAAATCCATCCATGCGTGTGTATCTGAACAATGAGGCACACACACAGGCTGCCCCAGATGTCTCACAAGACAGTACGCTTTATGCTTCCTCGGGAGGAGAAAAGTGGGTGCGACAGTGGGAGTGAGAAGCGTGGCTAAGATTGTTTTAGGCATGGCAGGAGGTTGGCTGTCTGTGCCAGGTTGGCAGTAGGCCTGAAACACAGAGCTGCTGAGCAGAAAGTCCTTGGAGCAGGCCAGCAAACGGGACTTCTCATCACACAGACCAGCCAAGGCCCTTTGGGGTGACATTAATGGGATGGATGGCACAGCATGCTGACAGGGCATTTTGTCTCAGGAATGATGCCCATGGTTTGGGAAAGTTAAGGATGTCTTGGAAAAATATGAGCTTGAACCCCATATTGCTATGGAATGTGGGTGTTTTCTTGAAAAAAATTGTTGGTTGTGGTTGTTGGCTGTTGGAAATGCTGGCTTGAAATGTTTCCCAGTGTTACTGCAGACTCTTAAAGTGGGCTTGTGTCAGGTTGAACAGAAATGGAAAATAATGGCAAATAATTTCCAGATATGGGATGGGGAGTGAGTAATGGGAAGGAGTATAGAACGAAAACAGGTTCTTCTGAAGTCAATCCTGATGAGGATAAGACATGAGGATTGCTTTGTCTGATAATATAGGGGGGTTTTACTGCTTAAATAATAGAACTGAGCACAATAGTACCTAGCTGATGACAAATATTTTATGTTAAGAGTATCTGCTAAGATATGTCGTTTCACCATAACTGTCTTGAACTGCCTATAATTTTGTTTTACTCTGAAAGGAACACTAAAGTTTACAGTTTACAATACCTTCCTCAGTAAAAATATTTCCTACCATCGAAAAAGGAAACAAGAACTGTTTTCACTCGGCATTCAGCCCCAGACAGGAAATACATTTATAGCAGTGGTTGAGAATTTCATTCGCTACCTGTATATAAGATTGTATAGAAATGTTAATTGAGTTTTTGTTAACTGATGTCTGACTGTCTGTAATCCGCATACATTTCTGTAAGTAAATTTCAAACAAAAATTAATCTACTTTGTTCTTTTTCAGCACATTTCCTAACACTGCACATGATGAGATGCTTTGGTCAGTTGTTTTCCTCAAAGGAATGGGTCTCTGTCTGGGGTTTTTTTCTTCAATTTCAAACTTCCAGGCTTACTGCATTACATTACATTTAGACTCCTATTTAATTTAGGCAGCCATGATAAATGTTCAGAGTCCAGCATTAAGCAAGCCTGAGGATGCAATTTAAACAGCTGTATTTTCATGTATATGTGGATTATCCTTAGTTATAAATAATTATCATCTCTTGTATTCCCAAATTATGTGTTTTCGGAAGGCTTCCTAATCCTGTTTATAAACGAATGCATGTCCCTGCTTGATGAGCTACCAGCATCTTAAGCATATCTTAAGTTCTATCCACTTGAGTTATTCAGGGATTAGTAAATTCAACTGGAACACAACCCATCAACATGCATCAGCACCCCCATACTGGAGGAATGTATATACTGCTCTTTGCACATCAAACACAGACAGATACAAAACTGGCAAACAAATTCATATAAATATGTACTGCAAGTAACCCCCACAACACACACACACACACACATACAAATTCAGTGTCAAGCGCATCCACACAGATAGAGATACTGCATCCCAAACATACATAAAAATAATGCAGGCAAAAAATACTGTACACACAGACATTATATGGCACACACATCAACACACAGATATTGCATGTCGCACACACAAATAGATACTCTGCCATACACACATAACACACATGCACGTGCACACACAGAAGTGACACGCACACACTCACACAGACACACACATGCACAAATACACAGACATACACATGCACAAATGCTGTCTGTCACAAAATAAATAATTATGGGTGAGTTGACACTGAATTAGGAAGGTGATAAAAAAGAAAGACAGTTATAAGTCTCTTACTTGATGTTGCACTCAGTTACTCATGACCACTGCTATTGACTGGCATCTTCTCATATTTCCCATGACCTGTCACAACAAATGTGTATCTTTTACCACAAAGGGGGCCCTAAGAAAAAAGAAAAGGAATTAGAAACATTCAACATTTACGAAGCACAACCTGAACTGATATTGTAATTATGACTTGTTTTATCTAGTAATTAATTTGGTTCATGTTTGCAGCTAAACTTGTAACTTGAAGCTAACCATGCAATGCCAAATTCATATATAATTATCAATACCTATCAAGTTCTGAATACTGTCCTCAATTTACTGATTTCTTTATATTCCATATGTAGACATTCAATGCAATTATGAGATAGGAAGGTGTTGTGATGATACTGAAAAACTGAAAAATTCTTAATAATGTAATGCTAATGCAAATTTCATTTATATACTGCATTATACACTGCATTATGTAAAGTTATGATAGTTTAAGTTTGGGTTGTATATGCGACCTGTGAAAAACTCTGTAAAAAGCACCACACACTATCACCACTTTCTGCCCATGGTACTACAGACATACAGATTAGGCTGAATGAAAAATGTTGCAATATTAAAGGCACAATTGCAATATTAAATGCATCAATACATGTTGCACACATGGTTACTGGCTAGGATTTCCTCCTCTGTCTCTCCCTTCACATTTGCTGTTGTAGTACAATAGATGGTGCTATTTGCCTCCTAATTTTAGTGAATGATCATAATGTATTTGTTTCATGTTACAGTGAATTAATTCAATATATGTGTACATTTTTAATTGATTTATTAGTTTTTTTGGTTGCAAACGTGGATTATGTCAAACATAACCTGCCTGGAGCATAGATGAGTGAATCTGAGCTTTGCTAATCAACCTTTGAAACCTTAACTACTGAATTTGGCACCTTACACTAGCTTTGGTATGTATATCATATGCTGTTACACTGGCATTGGCATTGCTTCCTCCACTATTCTGGAAGGCTGTACGGGAATGTGTTCACCAGTACTGTCCATCATCCAGGGACCTGTGCATGCTGCATTCATTAAAGTGATGGAAGGTGGTGATTGTTCTGGCAGAACTAATTATGGGACAGAATGTGACTCAGCCATTTGCAGCTTCAGCTGGTCATTATCACCCCCCCCCCCCACCCATCCAAACACCCCTAGCACCACTTAGCATTATTATTGCCTTTCCTGAACACCAAACCCTATATACCCCCCCTCCCCCCACACGCACAAAAATGCACATGACTCACCTTCTCTGCTGACCCCCCAGAGGAGGTGGCTCTTACAGACTCCCACAGGTTCTTTTTGTTCAGCACATCACCAGCTCCGACACTCTTTTCAGAGGAGACAACATGGAAAGAAAGGAAATACGTCTACAACATTTTTAGGAGCAAGTATTGCTTGTGTTGCAATGCTTCATTTTCATCACAAGGGGATAACCTTTGCTGGACACTGTGGCATTGTGTCCAGTCTGACCAGGTCTGGCAAATGTCTTTGAAATCCAAACAAACCACCCACTCACTGGTTTTACTGAGTTCACCAAAATATTTACAAGAATAATGTAACAGTCTAAACATCTCTCTAAAAGTTCAGGAAAACCTGCCTGCAGTATGTAGGGTAATAAAAGCAGAGACAATTATTTAAATTATTTTAAAAAAGGTTACCTTGGAGAGGGAAGAAGAAGGGAGAACAGCAGAGAAGAAGAAGGATGAAGGAAGGAAACTGAGGAAGGACCAAAAGGGAAGTATACAGAGGATTATGTGACCTGCACTTTCTGTCAGCAAAGGTAAAGCTACATGAGTCTGCACACCAATTCTCTTTGGTCATGGGCTGTGTAAAGGTGTTTCAGAATGTTTAGCAGATATTTGCAGTTTCTCCCATACAGTAGTCACACTTGGACAGGCTTTAAACAAACCCACTGAAGCAGTTCAGGTAGATGGAAAATTAAGTCTGTATTCCTGGTGGTCACATAAACTCACAGATGGTTTTGAGAGGAACTTTCTGCTGCAGCTCTCAGGATTCTCCTTCACCCAGTGAGAGACCATACCTGCCATGCCCACTTTAAGACCATCTGCATCCTGGAAGACAAATACCATGAGACAACTACTAGGAGTCAGGAAGTAGGTTACACTTGTACTGAAAAATAGACAATGAGAGAGTATCATTTACAGTATAAACACCAAGGTTTGAAAATCTAACTCACTCACTTCTTCCCTCCACCCCTCACTTGCACACTCTCCTTTCACCTTCTCCCTCAATAACTATGTAACCAAGTGGTCCATTCACTTCTTCATTGCCCTGGTCACTCTTTTGCTCCCTACAGAGGGGTCTGTTGTGCACTCTTACCTTGTGCTGTTGGTTCTTGGTGGTGCCCTGGCTCCAGGCATCCCCAGCCTCAAACAGGCTCTTCTTTGAGGCCACAGGTTCCGGGGAGCGGGGCAGGTCAGTCAGAGTGTGCCGGCCCTCTCTGGATGACGTCTGTAAGCACAGAGCACAGGCCACATGAGCCACACAGGTTCTACAAACAGAGAATCGGTCACCCAAGCTCTGCTCATCATGTGAGTAATATTGCACTGATCAGGCCTTTCTGGCAGATTCACGTCTCCAGGAAGAGCCCTGTATCTGGGTTCGGCTCCTCACCCACTGGTGGTGTGATGTGGTAAATTTGATGTGGGAAATCTGCTGACTTATGGAGTGGGAGACCAAGGTTTTGAGCAAGAAAGTTCTTCACCTCCTCAAAAATGCTGTCAATGTCATAATTTTTATTTCCTCTTTCTAGTGCAAAAAATGAGATAAATGAGAAAGTCAAGGGATGGTCACCTCAAGGGCGTGAGTGTACTGCTTCAGTCTGTCATCGATCGTGGAGACATGGAACGTGGGCAGCGTCTTCACACTGTTACCAAGGAAACAACACTGCAGCATCAGCATCGAGTCTTAACCTGGCCATGGTCCAATGAAAGAATTGTATCTCCTCTTTAAAAAGACCATTCCCATATTGTAAAGATGAAGAGTTCTGACATAATGCTTAATAAATGAAAGACCGGAACAGTTAGCATTCAGACATTACACTGTGGCTCATGTTTCAGCCTATGCCAGAATCACTGTGTCAGCCACATTACCATCTGTTAATGTTGTCTTTCAGCATCTCAGTGACTCTGGCACAAAGCCACTCATAGCATTAATCATGAATTCAGATGGATTTACAGCCTAATAGCACAGTGCACCATTCAAATCATACTGCAGGAGACAATGATCTCAACAAACAGTAAAGAAAAAAGTATCCATGCACAAAAAAATAGAAGCAGGGTTTTTTCTGAATCTAAAAGCAGCAAAGAAAGATGACAAACGAAGATGTTTTATCAGTACCTGTGACAATATATCATCACAGATGGGTATTACAGCCACGCCTCAGCAGTGATAAGTCTCATAATGTTAAACCGTTCAATATCTTAGTAAAAGCCCTATTGTTTCAGTTACATGACTGTGGTCAACATATCTGTATTTGAAGTCATTCCTTAAGGATGATGGACAAATGACTGCAGAGGCAGAATGTATTTGGACTGGGTTAGCAGGATGACATCATTCAGACTCCAACACACATGAAGAGTGACTGGAGGAAGAGGGGGTGTCCTTCATCATTTTTAATCATTTAAGTCCTTATCTAATGCTTCCCTCCCCACTCTCCTTTTTGCATAGAACAGACAGAGAGATTCTCATGTCTCTCCTAATAGAGACATCCCAGGACGTTTCCTCTGTCACCTTAAAAATTTCCAGAGCTGACAAACTTAAGACAGGAAAATGCAGGAAAACTTACCAATCACCCACATACAATTTGAAATTATTTGAATGATTGTTGTTTTTAGCCGTTGATGGCTCTTACATCACATACATTTTGTTGTGTTGGTCTAATGCAATTTTCAGACTGCTGGGAGAGCTGGCTATAACTGAAAATCCAGTACAGCAGACTGGGTGGTGCCGTGCAGCCAAGCATTCAACTTCCCTAAAGACATGAAACTCACTTTTTCTTCAGGGACCGGTTCAAGGATTCTGTCCTTTCAATAATCTATGAAAGAGCACAGTTAAAATGTACAGACACACATTGTTGGGGTCAGCTGCAGCACATCTTTAGTATGTCATTTTCAATCAAACAACATCCACACCAGTACACAGAAATATTATGTGTTAAATCAACTCCCTTCTTGGATCCTAAAATGAATTTGGGAAACTCCTCTGCAAAAGGCATGCCCTCACTCTCCAGAATGCTATCCTGGCCAGGGAACATAGCTGAGAAAGGGCCCTTTGCCCTTTGTCATCTTTTTTGCTTCATACTGTGGACCCGAAAGCTATGTGTTTAAGAACACATGGGAAGCTATGAGGGAGGTTGAATCCAGGTTCAGAAAGTAAAAGTCCTCCCCAGAATTTTGTTCCAATCACCTGGATTTACTAATTGGCACAGTTCCTCAGCCAGGAGGTAGAACTAATTTGTGAAATCAGTTGGCTGAGTTCCGGGGTGGAAGAAACACATGGCAGGACTTTAACTTTCTGACCCCAGGACTTTCCACCTTTGAGAGGAAACCACTCCATGAGTTTCACGTTTCACTCACACACAAACTGTCCCTGGTGGTGCAAGTAAGAACTTCACCTGAGAAACAGCACGAGCCTCTCTGACCCTGACTCACCGAGCTTGTGTTTTCTGCAGTCACCCTCTCCTCTGTCTCATTCTGTAAACACACAGACAGCGTGAATGACAGAAACAGAAAAACCCACAGACTAGACAGGCATTAGACACCAAATTTATATGGTCAAACCTCAAAGTCCCTTTTGTGCTTTAAAATAGCTAGAAGAAAAAGACTTTGTAATTCTACAGAAATGGAATAAATCATTGTTTTCACACAGGAATTGCCTTCATAATCCTTAGGCATGTTTTTATTGAGCTTTTGATTGAGCAATATCAACTGTCAGTAGTTTTTCAGCACAAATCAAAGGATAGTACTAAAGTCATTCCCTTTTAGTATGGCGGCATATTCCTGACTTACAGTAGCATTTACACAATGAAACTCAGTAAAAACAAACATTGAAATACGACATGTAACTGATGCTTTAGAGGAAAATAAGTTTTAAAAAAGAACCGTGTGTAGTGCATAGAAACCCATTAGCTCTTAAAGGGCACTTAAAGTTGTTCTTTCAAACCCAGTTTAAGCGGTGGTTTTGATGAGCCAAAACCAGTCTATTGAGCTAAACAAACCCCATTGTCTGCATTGTAATGACTGTACCGTATCATTAAAATTCAGTCTACTTAGTGTGTACTGTAGTTGCTATTTCTGCAACAAAATTGGTTGTTCTCATATTTTACTCATCATCCCAACATTTTCATTGTTCTTAATTTTCGTTGTTGCTGTTTCTGGAGGACAACCTTTGGTGCCTTAAAAGAATCACATGCAACACACAGTGCAGTCCATTTTCCACCAAAGACATCACACATACTGCAGCACAAGGAAGGTGGGAGTGATGCCTTTGAAAGAAAAATGAAGAAATGAAGGATAGTTCACACTACAGAATGAGAGAGAAAAGGTGGCATAACCAGTACTAACCCACATGCCTTTCCCACACATCTGAACACTGTGTACTCATGATTGAGTACACAGTGTGCAAGAGAGAAGGCATCCTTAGTAAGAACAACACCATTACCCCACATCACAAAACACAACGTCACACTTGCAATAAATTTTTCTTTCTAATGGTTCAACTTACAGGGTAAAACTGTATGAGCAGTTTCTGTTGAAATAATACAGAACACTTGAACACTCTTGACAGCTGATAAATGATGACATAATGTCATGACCATACACAAAATAGTGAAAGTGAAAAACAGGAATTTGGTGGGAAAACAAAAATCAGCTTATGGGAAAAAAAGAAGAAATTGATCTCATTGGAACTCCGAGCCAATAATATTGAAGCAGGGATAAGCTGTAAATATGACCAGACCACCTTTCAAAATAATGCATTTCCTGCTATGTGAGATGTGATTGGTGGTTTTGGGTAAAGTGGGGGTGGAAATGTACCTTGAAGGTGGGGCTCTTGGGGATGACTGGGCTGAAAGGCTCCTCCCCCTCATTGATGCTGAGGTTCTTCATCCTCTCTGCCGCTTCCATCCGCCTCCTCTCTATCTCAGCCTTCATTTGCCTCCTGTTCTCCTGTAAGAATCCCAAACCAATCATATCAACTATTACTCACATTAGCCAATATGAGTTACCATTCCACAATTCTTGTTCACTTAAAGCTTCTACATATAATTGTATAATGCCTTATGTGAGTGCATGTAAGCATGTGTGCATGTGTGTGTTGTGTCTACATTCACCTCCTCCTGTATCAGCTGTTGGCGCTTTTCTTCCTCCCTCCTCCGCTCATCTTCCTCACGGGCCCTTCGTCGCTCCTCTCTCCTCTTCCTCAGCTCCTCCAGCTGCGCCTCAGCCTCCAGCTGCCTCCTCCAGAGCTGCTCCTCCTGCTCTCGTCTCCCCTTCCCCCTCTGGCTTCTCCATATCATCTCCCCCTTCACCTCCACCTTGTTCGTATCATTCTCTACCTCTTCCAGCACACTGCGGCTCCTACCCCCCAAACAGGAGGGAGAGAGGGAGAAATGCGATTGGTCTATATTCCCACTTCCCTTACTGAACAGGCTGGGGATCATGCCTCTGTGGTGCTGCATCTGAAGTTGTTATAATGATGACATTATTATATAAAGATAAAATTAACATTAAATAACCTCAGTGGCACCTGATTTGATGCCAGATGATGATGTTAGAAGCCCTCCAAAGCTAAGACAGAAACCCTCCCATGTCTGTGTCAGTTTCATGCAATGCTGCAAAGTAAATCACAATAGGAGTCAATAAAAATGTACGCTACTCTACTTTGGTTTTACAAGGTTCGCTAAAAGTATATGCAATAATCTGGTGCTGCTACTTGCAATGCAATTTAATTGAGCAGACATATGATTTAGATTTTGAATGCACCATTAGCATTCACCTGTGGAGAGAAGCATCATTCTTATTCATGTATATGCACGCTACCTTTGTGTCCTTTTAGTCGTAACTGTGCATGATGTCATTTCCTCTCCTGCTGCATCTCCATTGGAGATTATGCGTCTCTTTTCCTGGTGCAGAAAGATGCTGGACACATATGTTACCTTTGTCTGTTTGTCCTCACCCTGGAAATGCAGAGTTCAGTAAGCATCCTTCCAATCCTCTCACAAAAAGTCCCCAGTAGTCAGCTCTGTGATATTGCACATCCAATCAGACTCAATCATCTTGTTCTTATGCCTTTGTTTTACATACTGAGAATATGCTGATCCTACAACATCAAATATAGTTGTACAGAGGATCTATTCATGTCATGGTTTAAATGGTAGAAAACAATATTCTCTAGTGAAAAGCACCTTTTCCTCTGTTTTTCGTGTGTCCAGCTCTGCCTTCTTTGAATCTGTCCGCTCCTCCTCCTCGACTTCTTCCCTCTCCCTCTGGTCCTGCTCCCCACTCCTCTCTCTCTCCTTCATCGCATACTCATCCCTGTTCTCCTCCTCTTCTTCTTGCAGTTTAGAAGTCAGGTGTGCTGGGAAGAGGAGGCTCCCATCAGCGCTGGGGGCTCCTCCAGGGCTCCGTTGCCCTGGGTGATGCTGATGGCTTCCCCCCGGTTTCAGGGTCCAGTTGCTGAAGCCCTCGTCCTCCTCCAGAGTTGCCTGGCAGCCGGGCTTTAAACCAGCGTCCAGTCTGGAAACAGAGCAGCACAGAGCATCAGCACTAAGAGTCTTTCACTCTTTCCCATTCATTAAAAACCTTGTGAGGAAAGTTTGTTCTTTCTGCTCAGGAATTTCCCAGACAGAATGTCCCCCACATCCCAAGCATGACAGTTTTTCTATGATAGAGCAACAGTGTGCACACAAGCTGGGACTCTCAGATTAAGTACAACAATATTTTCTCAGTATAACCCTTTTGAGAGATAATCCACTGGCATTGTAACATGCTTTAAGCATAGACTCATTCAACATTAAACTTTGATTTACAAATACACCCAAGTGAAATTTATTTTCTGCCTAACAGTTTTCCAAATTAATTTAGCTTATTACTGAAGTTGCTAAACTGCGGTGAATTCATTTAGGTTATTTCTGAATTTACTAAATTGTGCTTGTGAATTAAAAAAACAACAATAATTTACTTGTGAGAAAAAGTGCAAGACAAACATTGGTTGTGTCAAGGTCGTAGTTTTAAACCAAATGTTAAGGCATCGTCTGCTCACCAGCGTCTCAGCCAGTAAAGGTGTCGACTGGAAAACGGTGTGAAGGCATCGAGTGGAACAGATGGAGAAACGAACTCCATCCTGTGGGACAAATATCTGCACACTAGCACATTCTCCCTTCCGTCGGCACAAGTCCTCATTCTCCCCAGATAACTGCGAAGACCTGCCCTGAGCATTTCTACCACAACCAACAGCGTGTCTCTCACAGCCCAGACCCGCTCGTCACGCGCACACACGCTGACGACAGCGCAGCGATTGCGGCATTGCAGAATCGCAGTCAGCATCCCGGCGCTGTTGATTCCACCTTCCTTAGCATTTCAGGCCCTGCGCTAATGAAGCCAACGGAGACGTGGAACTGCTGAACATGCTAATTTTCTGCATTCACCAGGAACACAACACGAAAACAACCCCCCCCCCCGCTGTGGCCTCCCACAGAGACAGTTTCACAAAGAGACAATTGGGACGCTCTGGATGATATCAGGTTCAAACTGCCTATTGTCTCCTTGTAATTAACAGAAGCTGTGAGGCCCAGTTGGTCAACGCGAGTTGTTGTGACTTACGCTCTCTCTTTGTTTGCGGGTGCTCGGTCCTCAGACTGGGGCACGCTGTCTTTGGATCGGGGTTCACTGTTCTCAGAATGGGGCGCAGATTGGGGCGTACTGCTCTCGGGTTGAGGCACACTGTCCTGTAGGGCCCCCCCAGAGTCTGTTCCCCCACCACGGGCGCGTGCCGCCTCCCTCGCCCGCCTGCGGCGCTCTCGCTCGCTCTCCTCTGCATCGTCTATGCTGCGTTGTGCCGTCAGTCTGTCAGAGAGGGATCACGAAGCAGCTGGTCAGGAACTTTCCCATTTTAATGTGATCAATCCTCTCAGTTCACTAGCCAAACAACTTGCTATACAGTATAGATTGTAGCCTCAGATACACTAATCGTTTGGGAATGGGGGTTTTCGGAACTCTGAAATGTCTGTAAATGTTTGAAAATGAAGACTTAAGTACACCAACTTTAATTTGAATTTTTTATTTGAATGGATACTTGTCTTCCATTAGTCTTATTTTTTAAAGGCTCTCATTTGTAGCTAAACATAATAAAAATCTTGCATTCTCAAAAACAAAAATATTTCAGACAATTCATTTCATAAAGAATGTAGCCAATAATTATTGTTATTATTGTACATCAGAAGACATCATTGCTCTTTTTGCATTGTGTTGGGCCTTTCAGAAACATGCATACAACATGTTAATTTTAGATGGGCCCAACATGGGGTTTATAGCAGGAGAGGTGTGTTTTATTTTCAGACTCCCAAGCTAACATGACATCACCTGTTTTTCAAATGAGTATCAGTGTCTCTAATACCTTTGCAAAGCACACTGTGAGGTTCACATTGTGGTCATTAGTGTATCACTGGCCAAGAGTCAAGGTTAATTTAGTGTTTGGGCAGAGACACAGCTTTCCTGTGGCTGTGTCAACAGAAAGGACATGGACACAATGACATTCAGTGGTTTTCTCCTTGTTTTTGCGGACTTCATTTCCTGGATCACAATCCAAGCCCTGGATTAATTTCCTTGTTTGTTTGCAGATAATAAGTAGGAATATTCCACGTGTGATGAGTGAGAATTTTCTTCTCAAAACAGATTTCTTGTCTGCAATACTTCTATGAAGCCAAATTCCTAAACTTAAGATTTTTTCATTGCTGGCAGCAAAATTATCTGTGATTCCAAGTACTGCTTTCTTGCATTTTCTTTGAAGAATTTATTTCTCAGACTCATTCTCAGTCCCATCAGACACTTAAAGTAAATGCACACACTCTTTGGTGATTAAAAGTTAAAGTAATATATAACTGTCTGTTCTGAGATTTGCAACTGAAAGGGTTGTTTGGCAGGGGGGGGATGAGGTCATCGCTGTGAAGCGAGTTTCAGTGCAAATAGAAACCACAGAACAAGGCCAAATGTTGGTTTGATGATGCTGTGAAAACACACTCCAAGGACTTTAAACTCAGTCATTGGAATTTTCTGAAACAGGAGCTTTGGCAATAAACAGCACAAAAAAACTAGATTTTAGGTTCTAGACCATGTCAGGATTGTACGTACATTTACATTTAGACGTTTAGCAGACTCTCTTATCCAGAGCCACTTACATAAGTGGATACATGCAGGTTTAAGAAATGAACAGTCCTGATTTTGTCATCAGGCTCAAACAAAGAAATCCCCCCGAGATTCCAGTGCCTTTCATAACAGCTTATCATGAACAGCAAGGACCTGAAATTTGTTTTGAATCATTTCAGCTTTTTCCACTCCAAAAATTGGTGGGGATTTTTGAAACCACCCAAATTGAGGGGAGCTCCAGGGAGTGAACCCCAGAAATTTCATCCCTGTTTGCTGTCCTGGATCCTGGGGACAATGACCGCTGGAGCAGACGATGGAGGGCTGGATGAGAGTTTACTGGCCCACTCACTCAAACAGAGAAACCCCCCCCCCCCCCCCACACATTCCAGGGCCTCTTATCACACCTTATCAAAGATTGCCACCCCCCCCCCTCCCCCCCTCGAGCCCCTCCCTCCTGCCCCCAGAAACACACCAGCCACACATGTACCCTGCCTGTCTTCTCTAAGAACACACTGCATATATATCTTCCTGTTTTGTGAGTGACAGCATTCTGTATGGTTAGTACTCTGTTTCAGTGCCTCGATCTCTTTACAGAGCGAGGTCTGCAGTGACACCCACACATTAACACCCACTTGCAGCAGGTCATACTGAACAGCAGCCACACTTGTATATGAGGTGCAGGGTCAGTGTGCATGCTTTTTAACCCACCCCCTCCCTGAACAAATGGAGGCAGGAGTGTGAGGTCAGCTTAATGACACTGCAGGCGGAGGGGAGGAAGTGTCACCCCTAATAACATCCATTAGCAGGCTTATTCCCAGGGCCCCAATGACGGGTCCCACCCCACCCCACCCCACCACACCATCCTCCAGCCATCAGCATCACAGTGAGACATAATAAACAGCAGACAGAGAGCAGTGCCTGCAGAATCACTTTCTATTCTTTGTTTTTGTGGGAAACGCTATTATTTACTTATTCACTTCTGCGGCTCTGCATCAAACCACATTTCTTCAAAAGGATTCATAAACAGCATTGGTGGAACAGTTAAAAAAACACACAAACATTGAAAAAATAGTCATGCATTTCAAGTGGTGGCACAAACAGTTGTTAATATATCAAAAATTCCCTTGATGCATTTTAAGGGATACGTCATTTAAACATAAATACTCAGCTAACTTGCACAAGATCAATTGCACTAACATGACTTACTTCATACGTAGTGTATGTGTTGTATGCTTAGCTGTGATACCTCTCACCTATGAGATTTACCTGAATGGCATGCAAACGGCTTACGTCATAATGCATATGTAGCCCTGATGACTGCCTGAGGGCCTCTTCCTATGGGTCTGCTCAGAGCGAAGGGCTCTGACAGAGCTTTGTCTCATCCTATGATCTACTCTACTCCAAACACACTTCTCCAAAAACCAGGGCGAATTTCTAGTGAAGTGCCAGTGCAGACGCTGGCTGCCGTGTGCCACACTCACCTCAGGAGGTTGTGCAGTCCCTGCTTGCTGGTGTTTCTTCTGATGACACTGCCTGACATGTCTGTTTTCCCTCTGGGCTCTGAGCTTCTGTAAAATCAGCTCTGTCTCTGGACGGAGTTCTACTGAACCTAGCTTCAGTTTGATCACCACACCTGGCTTCAGTCAGGTCCTCACTGTGCAATCCCAAAAGGGTGTGTGGTCCCCGGGAGTGACGTGAGCTCTCTCTCTCTCTCTCTCTCTCTCTCTCTCTCTCTCTCTCTCTCTCTCTCTCTCTCTCTCTCTCTCTCTCTCTCTCTCTCTCTCTCTCTCTCTCTCTCTCTCTCTCTCTCTCTCTCTCTCTCTCTCTCTCTCTCTCTCTCTCTCTCTCTCCCTCTCTCTCTCTCTGCTCTTGCAGCTCTCAGATAGGACAGTCCACTGCACGTGAATCTAATTGAGAACTTTAACCCCCCTGGCCCTATTTCCCTCCCTGCACCCATTCTGCACAGTATGGCTCAATCATGAACCATGTGATTCTCCCCGCAGGGATAGTAACCTGATCCCCCACAACCAATCCACCTGCATCCACAAACAAACAAACACACACACACACACATAACAGCAGTAGCAGCAGCAACTTTCCTTTTCAGAACAATTCAATAAGAACAATATGATTAGTCTATAAGGCAATAACAATGCTGCAGAAATAGCAAGATTTTTTTAACAACAGATTTCTGAAGAAAAATTCATGCAGAATTATAGATTATATTATTATTAAGAAATTCAGAATAAAGTCTTTCTTGAAGATTTGTGCTGTCTGTCTGCTCCATATACCTGTTATTGCTGCTAGGCAACAAAAAAGCACCAACAAAAAATAAGAGGAGAGCAGCCCATGCAGCTTCTGATTTTTTACACTAGTTACAGAAGACTATTCTGGTCAGTGTTGCCAAATGCCTGTAATTTAAATCCCCAAAATATTAAATCTCCCAAACTGTATCTTCAGTTCCCTTGGAAAAGTTCATTTCCTCATACCTCCTTTTAAAATTGCCCATCTACCATTGACAGTTTATATTTAAATGAAACTACCCTCATGAATGTTTCACGGGGTTTGCTTGTTTAATTGCTTTTTTTAAATTAGAAACTGATTCAGACACAAGAAAATAGATGAGTGAGCTAACTGTGTAATACACTGCTTTAATCAATGAAGAGTAACAACAAAAAACAGATGTATTGCTCTCTAGGACTCTGGGGGAAATCTCCAGGGCATCGGGGCGCTTCTTTGTCTGTCAGTCCCTAATGAGAGGCTCATCATGGCCAGTAATGGACAGCTGAGCTGCCGATGAAGAGCAGGAGGCAGTAAAATATCCTGTTCACAGGAGCCTGGGTGAAATGGCAAACAAATCTTCAGACTAAAGTAGAATATAGGTAGCATTACAATAATAACAAAATTTCAATGAGACCTTTGTGCAAAATGATGATAGCATTATACATTATAGCCTTCTGTTCTTATATTTTACTCAATCTAGCTTCAACAAGCAGAACATTTAAATAATTACATGGACACACACAGGCATAGGGAATCCCTAATAAAACTAGAATAGTTCCAGGGTATACTTGTAAAAATTCAATGACAGCATCAATCGTACATTTCATAGTAGCAAGCTTACAGGGTGCCAACAACACTTGAATGAAAGCAATACAGAAACACATAGATAGAGGTTCTCTCTGTGGGCAGAGTCTTGTGCAAACACGCCCCCTACTGACAAAGTTGAGAAGTTGCAGAGTATAACAGGCATTTTGAGCGCACTACCTCAGCAACAGACCTGAACTTGTCCACACCCACTGTAGAAAAGTTTATGTCAGGTTTGTTCATTTTAAAATTGTTGGTAAACATGGTGTATTTTATCCATGTTTTCTGCTTTTTTGGCATTGTGCAACAGAAACATAAGCATTATTTTTAATAATTGATGTTGATTATAGTAACTTTTGGCTAATAAGGATTGGGTTTCAGTCAGTGCTACACATCCCCTAGACAGTAGGTAAGATCATGACCCTAGATGTTTCCCTTTTGAACATGTTGGTCTTCATTGCCTACTGTTCTTCTTACCACATGGTAATGAAATCTGTTATCATTAGGTGAGGGCTGAACTTGCCAGGAAAGAATGAGGACAAGAGCAAAAGAACACAAGCCCTTGTATTTAATCGTGAATCTAAATTTCTGTTAAATATCGACTGAATCCAGCCCATTTTCACTCACTGCACTATTCTGAAGTCAGCCAGGGAATTAGAATTGGAAACCTTGTTGCCATGGAGCCTCTGCGTTCTTTGATTTGTTTCCTGAGAGATGTGGCCTACCTTAGGAGAGAGCTCTGACCTTTGTGTGGGAGTCAGCTTGGTTACTGAGACTGACATCGGGTCAAGTGGGTCATGCCTGCCATCACCTGGCTATATTTAACTTGGCATCGAACTGAACAGCATATGTCACATGGAATCCGAGCGAGGGGATAGGCCCAGCTAATATTGACATCCTTAGACCCAGATACTATTGGTCCACCCCTAATGTTACAGTCAATTCATTCAACATCTGTCCTTAAATTTGGCTCATGATAAAACAAAAGTGTTCATTTGCTTTTTCTTCACAAAACAGTTTGGCGAGTTGATTTTGGTGATTGCTGAACTCACCAAAGTGTTTTTGAAGAAAACAAGAAAAACCGGCATGTATTTGTGTGTCAAAAGCAAAGACAAATGATGACTGAATCACAGTTAGGTTAAAGTGCATGTCGCCTCGTTGAAACAGTGGTGAATTGGTCACTCCAAAAATAGCGCAGGGACCTTCTTGCACTATGAAATATAGGGTTGGTGGATATAAATAGTGTGCAAGCCTCCTTGCTGGCTTGCACATGAGCTCCTTGGTGTAACTCGAGAGAGACAGACGTGTGTATCACGGGTCTAAGGGGGCAGGCTGCTGGAACCAGGGTCCCCCATCACCATATATGGAATGTCAATGGCTCTGCTCCCACTGACAGCTAACTTCAACAGAAAAGTGCAATTAAGCTCATTACTGTGAACTTGTTTCGCACGTATCTGATGATTCATTCATCCCTTTATATAATTATGTCCGTGTGTGTGTGTGTGTGCGTGTGTGGTACAGTATGTACGTTAGATATAGCCAGACAGTTACCAGTGACTTTTCGTCCACAAAGTGCTTGACGGGGGATCTTTATTGCCACTTACAACATAATCCAGTCTTTTAGAGACTCTCATTGGCAAAATTAGATTTTTACATAAGTCGTTTCTTGAGCCCTATTGGTATTTAAGTGAGTGCGGCCCCTAATCGTAACATTACCTTACCAGTTATCATGCAATAATCAGCGGGCATTTTGAAAGTTCAGGAAACTGATATTAATGTATATTGCCAACAGACAAACAATCTGGCGAAGTTAATTTTTATGCTGTTGGCACTCAAACTGAAGCATGTTCTTATATTAGTGTCCATTAGAGATTAATCAGCCAACTGTAATCAGTGTTAGAGACGGGGAGCCACATTACATGTTGGTACAGAGTTAGTAGTGGCTATTTGACGTAGATTTATTCTTTGCACGATTTAAGGACATGCCAATTTAAATTAGGCTCTTCCATTAGCATGTGATTCCGTTTTTTCATCAAATAAAATATTGTCACCTTAGTGAAACTCACATAAAATAATTTTAGTGCTGAACTTACAAATACCCTCCATACTTAAAGTGGTAAAATGAGCCCACCCCATCACTGCGTTCTTTGTCAGTTCAGGAGGACACACAAGTGCACACGTCCCCAGAAAGCTTGTGGCCAGCTGTCGCTCGCTTACATTCTACAGCCTGAGCTCTGCTGTCAGCTGTTGGATTGACTTGGTTTTTTTTTTTTGTTGTCAAGGTTTGTAAGCAGATTTACATGATGTCTGCTCATTCATGGGTTAACACTGTCTGTTGCCTCAGGATTTTAGTCACATTTTGGTTGGATAATTATATGTGTTTACATTGCAAAACAAACACTAACATGTTCCTATTAAAGGGGATCAGGCATGGAGAACTAGTTAAATAATGAGCAAAGCATAAATCAGCTTTATAAAACTATAAAGCTATGAAGCTAATACCCTACATTATAAACTGTCAGAAATATTTGTAAAGGCCTAATTCTGCCAGGTCCACTCACACATACTGCTCAGTTTTCAGCATGCTGGTGCTGCAGGCTGAGGATGACCAGATTGCTTGTACCATGAACTATTCATGTAAATATGTAATTACTGAAAATTACTCTTTAAATCAAATAATCCCCCAAGACCATCATTGATACTTATAGGTCAGGCATTGCCCACAGAATATCTGTTTTACCAAAGATCAAAATCCTCCAAGAACAAGAGTAACAGAATCAAAATATCAATGGAGGCCTGAAGCTATGAATACCTGGTTATATAATCAAATGTGTGTTACCCCAGTGAACATTTTTATGGTGAAATTGGGTGAAATGACACCTAGGCATTCAGGTGAAAACCCAGCACCATAGGGTTGAAAAGTGAAAGTGTTCTCACCAGCTAGGACGTACAGTAACATAGCCAGGCTATGTAAAACCAGAGCTATATCGGGGTTAAGCTAGTCTCTCAGGTTAGCTTTCCCTCCCTGTAGATGTCGAGATTCTGGCTTGTGCTCACTGGGACATATCACATGTGTAAAGGCATCTACTACGAGTGCCGGCCGGACAGTGCTATTCCAGGTTTGAATCTGGGCTGCATCCAGATTGCTAGCTATGTCTGTGAGACAGCAGTGGTGGGCCATAGTAAGTTTCATCCTACCAGGGGCACGAGTGGGCTGTAGTTGGTCGGGCTCCTTTGTGTATTAGAGGCCCCCTAGCAGCTAAATGGGGAACTGGTTTTCCAGAATGAAAGATGCATCTCTCCTATCATGTTTCCATGGCAGTTGAGTGGGATAGAGAAACAGAAAAATATGTGGGGGCTAAATACAGATTTCTTTATGCTTCCTGAACAGGACCCATTGGCACAATGGTGTTTGCTGCTCTTTGGCCAGAATGTGAGTCCAGTCTATGGTATGCATTGTGCAGGCATAATTATTTGGCCTTCATTTAATTTTTTTATTAAATTATGTATTATTTTATTAACCTAATTAATTAGGCTGTGATACATAAGTGCTGTCATTGAGGTTAAGAAGCAAGCAGGCATATTCTCACATCAAACACACCAACCTGCACTTGGACTTACTGGTATGTCTGCTCCAAGACCCAAATTAAGTAGTTGCCTAAGATCTCTGTGTCTTTGATGCATTATCATAGCACACAGTTTGGCCTGCTGTTGCATAAGAGGAAATTATATAATAAAAAAACAGGTACAGCTGGCAGGCAGCACATACAGTAAGAGAGAGAAGAGGAAAATGTGTTCAGATATTTTATGTACATGTAACAAGGTGCAATGAACCTGAAAATATTTGCAGCAAGGTATATTTTTAACTGTCTCCAGAAACTATGGGCAAGTGCAAAAGCTGTGATTATTAGGCTATAGGGGTAGTAACAGTGGATTAGTAACAGGGAACACTGACTGCTGTCTGCTTTAGGCTTTATCTCTAAACTGCTGTCTAAACCATCAAATAATTAAGACAAGTGGAGAGCCTAAATAAATATTATTGTGCGTTTTTCATAAACATCCATCATAAAACAGACTCAGTGGAGAGCACAGTGCTTCTATTTCAATAAGTTCAATGAAATAAATAGTAGCCCAGGAATGGAGGCTAATTTAAGCCTCTGTCTCGAATATCTTCTTCCTGCCGCCCATGCCGGCCTTATCCTCGATGTTCTTACGCCAGTCACCAACAGACTCCTTTTCCTGTAATGTCAAAGTGGAGATGTTATACAATAATTTATTATTTATTTATTTATTTATTTATTTATTTATTTATTTATAATATTGTTGCTCTGAGGCCAGAAATGCACCCACCTCCTCTTTGACCTCCTTCTTGACCTGTTTCAGGTTGTTCCTCAGGTCCATGTTGACCTTGTGTTTGGAGCCCAGCAGAGCTTGCAGCATGGCATCGGCAGACATGCGCACTTTCTTCAGAGCTGGCTTCTTGAACTTGCCTTGCAAGTCAACGACTTTAATCTTCAGATCATCAATCTGGGCAGAGAGAGTGATAAATTCAAGAGAATCAGTGAGGCCTGCTCTCACATTTCTTCGACACATAGGTTGAACAGAGGGGATAGAAATGGATGGCAATAAATCAGAAGGGCTGTACCTCCTTGATAGATTTGTTGACTTTTGTTTCAATGTCATATCTCTCCTCATCAACTACATCAATACTCTTGTGAAGTTTCTTGCACAGTTCCTGTGGGTAGGTAAGCAGGATATATCATTAAAAAAAAACAAAGGTGGAAGTACATGGTTTTATTATTTCCTTACCATGTTATACATTGCATTGTAAGTATACATTATGCTTTTTAAGATACATTGTCCTCACGTACAGTTGTGACTTGGGCATGCTTGGGTAGGGCTGTGTGTAATTGAATACAGATGTGCTGATTTGACAGCTTCACACCTGCAATTCCTGCACAGATGAAGGCAGTTCCAGTGGGGGGCAGTTGTCTTCCATGTACTGAGCCCTTTCCTCTGCTCTCTGTTTCTTCTCATCTTCCAGTAGGCCCTTTGCAATCGAGAGCATCAAGCTCTGGAAAAGAGAGGTCAGAGCATATGTTATTGTTCAGAGACTAAACAAGCATACAGTTCTTGTTCATATATATATCATAAATAGTATGCATCATTACAGGAACATCTTTCTGTTTTCAGATTCCTCTCCTGGGAATGTTTTCAAAAATACGATTACAAGCACACGTGCCTTTGAGCTACTCAGAAGCACACCTCTTTGAACAGAAACATATGCTATCTAACACTTTCATGCCTATAAACGTTTTTTTTTTTTTTGTAAAATCAGAGTGGGCTGTTTACCTTCAGATGGTGCCTACGGCTCGTTGACAACTTTTTCCTGTAGAGAGGAGGTAAAATTTAATATGCAATGAAATGTGACTGGCACTGAGATTTGGTGGGGTTTACTTTTCACCACCTAGTGCCAAAGCTAAGCTAGTATTATGACTCCAGAGAAGCCACAGGTGGTCCAAGTGAATAATTTAATGAACAATTGAAAAAAAACCTTAAACACAAAAAAGACATATCTGTCTTCTCTTACTCATGAATTTTAAATGTGTGCAACTGCATACTTACTCTGACATCTTGGCCTTCTTGGATTTCCTTAAAACCCTATGAAATAAAATCAGATTATGTTATTAAAAGTTTAACATTTCTATGTAATTTTTACAGTATTTTCACACATGTATTTTCTCATGCTGAAATCATATTAATGTTTTTGGCCAGAATTTGCTAGAATATCCTGCATTATTGAATAACAGAGAGAATGACGGTGCGGTGAATACGACTAAAAACAACTTTTCTAAATTTAGGCAGGGTGTGGGAACCCAGCTGTCATGCTGTGTCACTCTTCTTCAGTGGCACTTTCTCTGGGATGTCATTAATACCTGAAAACATGACAGCTGCCCATCCTGAATTATGACATAACATCATTGAATGGGGTTAGATCTGAGTCATACATTTAATCTTAGGTTCCTTGGCCAAGACTGTACTCTATATTTGGTGTTCTATATATACGTTTAAGTGTTAATTCAAATATTGAGTGCATGTAGTCGTTACAATCTTGTGCACCATAAATTAATCCTTACCCCTCAGACACTTTCACAAAGGCCATTTAAAAATCTAGCAGCTATCCCTTAACGTTCCAACGTTGCCATTGTCAAACAGACAGACAGTGACTGTCCCGACTGTACTGGGGAGCTCATTAAACCACTAGGGGGCAGAGTAGAGAACATGTGATCCAAAAGAGGCTGAAGGCAGACCTCTTGTGATTTTGTGGATGTACAGAATAATTTTCATCATTCTGAACAGCAATATGTACCAAATTCTAGGATCTTGCAAAGCAAAAAACAATAAAGAGCATATTTTATTTATTTATTTCTACAGGAAAAGTTTAAATCCCAAAAATGACAAGCCCTCTTTGTGAAGATGGATGGAATTTTACAGCTGTAGGGCTGTACAATATAGTATTGAATATATCACAAATGTTTGACATTGGGTATTGCATGTTTCATGCCCTTCTGGGGGATATTGGGACAACTGCATACAAGCATGACCGCTCCTATGTTTAGCCTAAGAAAGAGATGCCCCAGCACACTCGCAGTATTTTAAATTACAACAGCTGAAGATCGTTGATATATTATCCACACTGTTCACTATTCATCCATGTAAAATGGAAATCAACTTCAATGTTACTGTCAGTGTTAAAGCAACCACTTGGATTACTTAAAAAGCAAAACAAATTGATTCTTTCCTCAAACATCCTACTTTGATCATTAGAGAATACATAACATAATTTGATTGGCTACCCACAAGCAGTAATAAAACAGCCAAGCAATATCCATTGCATTTATAAGTGGTTTTTTTCTCTCTCTTTCTCTAAAGGCATGGACATCAGATACAATTGTTTTCTCCAATAAGACAATTAGCTCCTCACAATGAAAGGGTGCATCTCAAGTTTCTTCCTTTTTTCATCATGACCACATTTCATTAAAGAAAATATATTTCATTAATAATTTGCATTGTTATGGCTGATTAGCTTTTTTAAAAAATCCTAGGCGTAATGAACTTTGAAACACTGATGGACAATATTGCTAAGACACAGTGAACATAAAAAATGTATATTTTTTAAAATCATCACAACAGCAAAACAAGACATCTGCATTGTTTCCATAAGTAAGATATTAAACTGAGCTTTCACACACTTTGCAGTTATTGCGATTATTATGGTTATGGTTCTTATCATTTTCATCCTTATTGTCATTGCATATGTCCAGTAAAACCATGGAAAAATATTTTCCAAGTCTGAAATGGTAGAAAGATTAGCGAGAACCTTAACTCATAGGCTATAATTCACACATCCATGCATCTCACATTGCTGGCCAAACTGCATTCACTTCTTCGGATAGGGGTTTGACCTCAATACTATATGATGCCATGATAAATTCTTTTAACAAGCCCCAAATTCATAACAATTACTGTGTGTGTGTGTGTGTGTGGGGGTAGGTGCGCGTGCACATGTATGTGTGTGTGTGTGCGTGTGCATGTGTAGGTATGTGTTGACTGCAATCAAAGCATCTTTGTTCACAGCCACAAGTTGCCGCTGTTGCGTTTCAGTGCAGATTATTTGTTTTATATAGAAACCCTGGCCAGAGAGAAACCTTTCATCCAAATTTCCCTGTGATGCTACACCCCAGGCAGCATGACAGTCAGACAGGACATGCTGAATGGAACAGAGAAGGGCTCACCTACGGGAGAAGACAGAGATCAGGGCAGATTGGGCGAGGAGACAGGAAGGAGGAAATGCCAGGGGCAGGTGGAATTCTCTGGGAGTTTATACTGCATTCTTTACTGACTCAGCAAAAAGACTGCCGTTCTCTAAATGGAGTGCAATTCAGTCCTGGCCAATGGGCCGGCACTGTCCTAAAATACCCTCTTCGCCCTTCCAGAATGACTCTTTGCCTCACGGCAAGTTGGTGGGCTCTAATCTAATTTTTGCTGAAAAATTGTCTACATTGATCAATTTCAATTCCTTTTGTCTCTGGAACAAGTCAGTATGACGAAGTCATTGTTTTAATACCTTGGTTATGTTTAAGGTCATCTAAAATAATTGTTTGAACTTCTATAATATCTGAAAAATATTTTCAACTGAAAATTATGGTGTGATTATACAACATATAGAGGAGTTAATACCTCACTAATATTAAATAAATGTTTGAATTAATTTTAAAAAGTTTTTAAAGAGTAAATAGTAAAAAAAAAAAAAAAAAAGTCTGGGGTTGAAGAGAGGATTAGCACTACTATGTGGCCTGGAGTGGCACAAACACATCTTGGGTATCAAAACAATGTATCATGTTCACAGCTGATGGCAAAGCACAGCCAAATAAGTCAGCTCACAAACGGTTGGACAGATCTTTCCATTTTAACAAATAAAATAACAAATGTCTTTTTCTTCAGAGAAAGAACTGTCTTTAAGGTAGCACAGTAGTATTTTCAGTCTTCACCATGTTCCTAGTGCCTTAGAAGTTTCAGTCTTCAGTTTTAATCTGCACATTCGATTAACCACTTATCCCTCATTGCACATTGCACACGGTCACATTGCATGTGGTCACATATACTGTCATCTGCGTGTGTCTATTCAGTATATCCAGTTGATCCCTGGTCATTAGGTGGACCACACAGGGAACTGAACCCAGAACAGGGCACCAGATGCCTGGGCACCTGTGGCCACTGTCTGATTTCAGCGCATAGATTCATTCATCAATAACACCACAGCAAAACGTTCTTCATTCAACTGGAAACTCTGAAACTGATCCATATCACCATTAGTAAAATGATAGTATTCTACACCTTGATATAAACTTCATTCATCAGTAATACTGCAATGACTTCCATTTACTCTGTAACAACACCCATACTACCTTAAAGTCATCCATCATCTATATCAAAGCAACATCCATTAACACTAATTAAATCCTATCAAATGAATCAAATTCATCAGTAGTGTGACTGGAGCATTCAATAATATATATACCATATAAACCATATACTTGTTCATTAGTAATGTCACAGAAACATTCATCAACGAAAGTAAATAAGTGTTAACATATTTTCCTAATATGTGAAATTGTTATCTCCGTCTGCAGGTGTGGATGCCTTTTGAGCAGCAATAGTGTGCATGATCAGGTAAGCGTGCAACAATCACATCAGAACTTTGGAGGTTCCATCAAAATATTTATTAGCTACAGCTGATTTAGCAGCAGTTCTCTTTTAAGTAATTGTGATGTGACTGTAAATCTGTGGCTCCAGGGTGCTAAATGGGGCAAAAGGAAGTTAAACAAAGACACTTTAGGTTGTCCCACTACACTGTACCTCAATACAAACATGAGCATGTGTAAAAACAAAACAGAGTAATCATAAAAACAGAGAGAGAGAGAGAGAGAGAGAGAGAGAGAGAGAGAGAAAGTGAAACAGTCCCAGAGGAGGAGCAAAAGACCTAAAGCAAAACAAACTATAACTCAGCAAAGAAGACTCATTTAAGCCTCTGTCTCAAATATCTTCTTCCTGCCATCCATGCCAGCCTTATCCTCGATGTTCTTACGCCAGTCACCAGCGTCCTTTTCCTGTCAGAGCAGAGAAGAGGAGGTCACAAGTGATTACATTTTTTTTTACAAACTCTAAGCAAGTTAGACTACTATTTTAAATGTTAATACTACACAAGCCATTTTTGCTAGTTTCTATGAGTGGTCCTTCATAAAAAATGTATTAATCCTTCAAAGATGCTTCATAAAACCTTCATAAACAGGACAGAATTACTCATAAATCAATACCATGTCAATGACCGCAAATTGGCATAAGATCTGTTATGTTATCACTGATGCAGCAAGAGCCACTACCATGACATACCAAGTGACTCACACCACCAGTGCCTATTTCATGTAAATACACACCAGGAAAGGAAAATATGTGGAATATTAACCGGCAGTTCTTACAGAAGCTGCCCTGTATTGTACTAATACTCTCCAGAAGTGCACCCACCTCCTCTTTGACCTCCTTCTTGACCTGTTTCAGGTTGGCCCTCAGGTCCATGTTGACCTTGTGTTTGGAGCCCAGCAGAGCTTGCAGCATGGCATCGGCAGACATGCGCACTTTCTTCAGAGCGGGCTTCTTGAACTTTCCCTTCAGGTCAATGACTTTTATTTTCAGGTCATCAATCTGGGCAGAGATGTGATTCATACAAGAGAGTCAGTGACTCAGAGAGACTTCCTTCAACAGACAGGAAAGGGAAGTGGGAAGCCTAGATCAGAAGGACTCTACCTCCTTATTGCACTTAGAAACTTTGGCGTGTATGTCATATCTCTCCTCATCAACAGCATCAATTTTCTGGTGAAGCTTCTTGCACAGATCCTGCCGAGAGACATTCAGAAAAAAAATTCAGTGACATGCATTTCAATTGTAGTCTATTACTCATTTCCAGCTATATCACCTGTACATACTTCATGGCAATGTGATGATACATAACATACACATTGACACTTTACAAAATCTTTATTAAGTCCAAGTTTAATCTCACAGTTAAGAAATGAGGATCGGATGTGTAAGGTTTGTGGACCCTCTGGAATGAATACGGGCATGCTGATTGGTTGGGACGGTACAGCACCTGCAGTTCCTGCGTGGATCCAGGTAAGGACAGGGAGGGGCAGTTCTCCTCCATGTACCTATCCCTCTCCTGCTCTGTCTCGGCTGCTTCCGCCTCCAGCATGCTCGCCGCGATCGAGAGCATCAGGCTCTGCAAAAACAGGCAAACACGTGCATGATGTCACTCCACCAGACAGACACAAGACTGTTTCCATGCAAAAAAACATGAACTACCAAAAAAAGGGCACCAGCCTGAAAACTGCCTGAAATAATATTTCAATAAAAAGCATTTTTTATACTGGAATATGTTTTCATAAATGTATCCCAGGCTATTAAATCTATTCTACAAAAATTTTTTTTTTTTTACTTTGTTCCTTTTTGGAAAAAAAAATGGATATCAAAAAAATATAAAGATAATGATATTTATACAATAACATAATATACATTGCTGATATTAAAAATAGGTGAGGGGAAAAGTCGTGAACAAGTCAAGTAAAGAACATTTTATGGGATGCTGGAAGGGACGACAACCCATAATAGCACACACACACACACACACACGCACAAACACACCTACATGCATAAATAGACAGACACAAACTCACACACACACACACACACACACACACACAATGTTTGTAATTAAGTAAGACAGCAGAGTAAGCCCATGTGAGAATGAGAAGAGGAAGTGGCAGAGCTGGATTTGAACTCAGGAATCCCTACCTTCAGATGATGCTTTCGACTGTTTGTCATCTTTTTCCTGTTGAAAGACAAGGAAACCATTACATGTAATACAATTCATTCCATTTATGAAGAATGGAAATGGCACTCACAGAAAAACTACTCAAATTAAGCTGCTGCTTCAGTAAGGCAACCCTGATATCAGAACCAGGCTATATTTGAACACCATATAATAGGTATCTCAAATTCCAATCCTAGGAGAATGCAGCACCTTCAGGTTTTTGTAGTTTCCTTTTCACATTTTGAATGTGCTGAAGTAAACATTCTTTATTTTACTCAGTTTGATTTCTTAAATAAAAAAACTGGCCATTATTGCCATGTTGCCCAATAAAAAATGACAAACTAAAGAGGAAAATGAAAGGTCAGACATAAAGATGAGCTGAATTAATGAACTAGCCTGCCGGACAGAAATAGCTCAAAGTTTGGGCGGCTTGATTTAACAGGGGGCAGGTGGGTCAGGGGGTATTTTTGGGGTTTTGAAAGTGACCAACCCCAGCACAGTGTCACACATGTCTGCCTACGGGTGGTTTATGGTCCTCCTCTTAAAGATTGGGAAGAATGAACCAAATTCTAAATGGGGTTGAAACTGGAGCACGGAATGAGCAGTGACTGTGATTTGTCTAAGCTAACCTGTGGTTGGGAGCTGAGTTGATGGGAGATGAAAAGCTGGCACTCAGAGGGTGTTATTTGGGTGATTCTTTTAGATGACAATAGTCACTCTGCCGTATTAAATATTAATTTAGCCTGCTATAAATGGTCATATAACAGATTTGTTTAATTTAAGATCACAGCAAAAACTGATAGTATGCAAGCACTCATTTGCTTCTTATTTATTTATTGTACCATATTTTGTGATATTTAATGTTTGTGAAGTATTGTCAGACAGATTGTTTTTGCTTGCTTGCCAGACATGTTGCTACTGTACCTTGAGCAGTGCCTCCTTTTTATTGTAATTGGGAACCCCAATTAAATAAAAGGTTATATAAAATAAAGAAACTCCATTCAAACAAAAGTATAAGTTTCAATAATAGATTCACTTCCAGTCTGATTGTGGATTACAGGGGAAAACTATGACAGCAAGGTAATTTCAGCTGAGAAATCAGCTGAGCTTTGAAAGTGACAGATGGTGTTTAAATTACATGATAATTGTTAATATTGTTATTACATATTATTTTGAGACAGATTGACACTCACTCAGACATCTTGTCAGGCTGTTTGTTTCACACCCTGCAAAAAAAGAAGAAAAAAAAAACATTGTCATAAGTTAATTTATATGCATCTATAAGAAGCTGTGTGTCCCAGTGCAAAAGATCTGACCTAAAAATGAAAGCAATTACACTACAGAATACTATTTAAATATTTAGGACTGGCTTTTGTTTTTGCAGGGCAGAATAGACGGTAGCAATTTGCATCGTCAGAGGAAATACAATCCCCAAAACAAGAGGTGCGTCTATATTTAGGGATGAATGGGAGGCCCCAGCTGTCCCGCTTCACTCCAGCAGTGCACATTTTTCTCTGAGTCGATGCAACAGCCCAAAATCTCCAGAATTACACATTTCAACAGGCCTTTCTCCTACAGGAGATTCAGCTGATAATGATAGGAGCTTCTCATTCTAATAAATACATGCAGTGTCGTCACTCATTTGTCCATAACAGAAATGTACGGTCAGTTTTCTTTAAAGAAATACAAATAAAAAAATTTAAAAAGCAAATGGACCCTTACAATTAAAATCATTTAAATACAGAAATATTCCAAATGGCATTTAACAAACCAGACTTAAATGTGAATTGGCAACACTAATATTAGACACATGTAATCGTGTATCATCAAGCATTATATTATTCTTAGATTTACAAACTACAAAGGAACATAATACTCTATAAGATTCTCAATCTCCACATACTTCAAAGTGTACCATACCAATTTTTTTTAGCAATTACTGCCACAGTGTTACTTCAGAACATATCTATACATCTCCTGTTCGTGTAAAATGTTCTAAAATTCTCCTGTATGATCACACAAAAAGCCAATGAATGAAAGCCAAATGATTTATAATAAACATAATAATCAGGCTGTCCAACCACTGAAAAAATCTTGTTTGCTCTGAACTCAAACAGGGTGTTTTCAAGTTGCCAATGACTGTTTACAGCATTGACACATTGCATGAACAATCCATTGCATGGAATCAAATGTTTGGGCTCCTCTGTATTTCTTTACCATGACAGCTTTTCCAACGTTTTGCATCATTTATCGATGTGCTGTATAATTTTTCATTTAAACATATCTTCTTCATAAGTTCTTGCGATTCAGCTTTTTTTTTGTCACACAAAGTACACAGAAGAGCAGGGGGATGAATAAGTCATCTTTGTGAATAAAGGAACAGCTGAATAAGAACATCAACAGTTACTTTAACTGACGGATGAGTCTGACTCAACTTTGGCATCGCAGCACTTGAGATAAGTGTGTGCATAGAATAAGTGTGGAGTTGGCAGCAGAGAGACAGTTCATCAGCACACAGTAAAGCAGGTAGAATGAAACGAAAAGGTTCTCACCAGCAGGAGGAAGACAGGAGTGTGCAGGCCTGGACGAGGGCTGGACGGGTTAGACGAGGACAGCTGAACAGCCAAGGTGTATATATGACTGCAGGCCTTCTGTTGTGGCCCAGGACGCCCTCTCTTTAAGGAAGAAACTCAACAGTTCAAAGGTCACTGAAATGCCTGAAATAACCATTTCTTCCCAGGTCCTCAATTATAAATAACCCTTTAAGACAATGAATAATTCCCCCAAGGTATCTTCAAAGACACTAACTCAGAAACCATATTTTTCATCACGGAAATTAATATTGTTTACTGATTAATGTATTAAGGTGAGGTGGGGTGGGGTGGAGAGACTAATTTGGGGACTTGGATTTTCTTGAAGAAGCTTATAATTCATGATTTTATTCTAAGTGGTGTGTGGTTTTTGGGTATATGAATTGTTGGAAGCCATTTTTTTTAGATGAATCTTTTTTTTGCATGTTTGAGGGAAACAGTGGTGCTGGAGGGTTGGATGTATTTATTTTTCTGTCTGTAATTGTAGAAATTCACTACATAAGATAAATACATAAGAAACTAATAAAACACGTATTAAAGGATGATTGAGAATGTAAAAATTCCATTATCTGAAAAAGAACAAATGAGGAGAAATGCAGCACCACCTCAAAACAACATGTACTACATTTTACAAAGACATATCTTTAAAATTACATTTAGGCTGGCCTTAGTCTCTTCTACAGTGACTCAATTAGCCAAATAAACAAAGGCAATAAGATTCCCATAATAGCTTATGCAATACCCTTCTGCAAATGATCGTTCTTGCTTACCTGGCCATGTTTGTGTGTCAGAAGTCCTCTCCTGTAGTGAAGTGCACCCTGTCCTTCCCATTTCACAGATAATCATTTTTGCATTGACAGTTAGACCAAACAAACAAATGCAAGTCTCATTTCATTCTCCAGTTTTCATTTCTGAAGGTCATAAAGTGTTGCTTACCTCAAAAGCTGAGGAGAGTAACCATCGCTGAAATCCACCAAGTTTACAGTTGAAGCAAATCGTCCTATTTTAGAAAGATAAAGTAGTAAATAAGACGATGTGTGTGCAGATTTTTCCTGTTAAACACCTTCAGTATTCGGAACCCATCCTGAAGTGAATAGCTCGTTATCGCCACCCTGTGGTAAAATGCTGAAAATTGCATGAAGTTTTGAAGTATTCAAGCAACAATTCATTTGGGTGCTGAAAAAGTAATTCCACTACGCAACCATTATAACCCATTATATTATTAACTATCGCAATTTAAAAATGCAAAACGTACAATCTTTCAACCATCAATTACCTCCATTTTTTATTTTTTGTCATAAGCAACATTGGTCATCTGCTGGTTGGATTATGGATTATTATTTACTCCATGTTTCCATGTTTTCTTCTGGAAAGGCCTTAGTGTTTACCTGTGAATGTGAATGACCACTGGCCCCTCTCAACCTTGGCAGGAGTGTTGAGTAGAAAGAGACTTTTGCTATCACATGTACTGTACAGGGATCTTAGCTGGAGCTCCTATTAATATCACAACAGCCCACCAGGAGAGTGATGACCAGGTCAAATGATTTCCTGGCCAGGTTTTCTGTCTATGAGATTTTGACCATTCATCCGAGATCTGAAACTGTATACTGAAAACATCAGTAACAAGGAATGTAAGAAAAATTAAGCCATAAAACTGCAGGTTGTCTTACGGTTGTTTATTTAGTAGTAATTCTCAGCGAAATACAAAATTTACTTTCCCCACCAAATAGTTCTGGTAAAAATGTCTGACCTGAATCTATTGGAGAGGAAAAGTATAGATTTGCAAAATCTCACTGGTTACATACATCTGCCTTTTGTGCTACTCAACTGTATAAGCCACAGGAAATAAATAAAGCTAAAATTGAGGGACATCTGGCCAGCAGGAATCCAAAAATTCCAACAATCCAAAACAATCCAGCAACCAATAGCCCAGCAAAGGAAGCTAATTTAGGCATCTGATTCAAACATCTTCTTCCTGCCGCCCATGCCGGCCTTATCCTCGATGTTCTTACGCCAGTCACCAGCGTCCTTTTCCTGTCAGGAAAGAGCATGAGAAGTAGTGATTCAGCATTTAAAAATGTGAGTCCTTTATCTTGTGAATGTCTTCATTTTTCAAAAAGTTCCAAGACTGCATTATACAAACACACACACACACACACACACACACACACAAACGTGGTGTGTGTGTGTGTGGTGTGTGTGATGCAACCTTGCAACATCTCACACCAAAAACCCATCTTCTAAAAAGGATAACACTTCACACATCAAGCACAGACATTAGTGACTCATGATAGCACAATTAAAAAGCTGCAAATGATTATGGGAACACATTTTTTGGGTTAATTGAATGAAGACACTTGATATGTGATTGCTGCATATTCCACTTACACTTTGCAGTTTGGCTAAAGCAACACGGCAAAGGTCACAATAACAAAATAATAATCTTCAGAGGGATCAGCCATTTTACAGCTAAAATAGCATGCATGTAATCGCCCTGGGCTATGCAGGGGGTGTAATTACACACTGTGTGGAAGGACGCCCACCTCCTCTTTGACCTCCTTCTTGACCTGTTTCAGGTTGGCTCTCAGGTCCATGTTGACCTTGTGCTTGGAGCCCAGCAGAGCTTGCAGCATGGCATCGGCAGACATGCGCACTTTCCTCAGAGCAGGCTTCTTGAACTTTCCCTTCAGGTCCTGCACTTTCATTTTTAGATCCTCAATCTGGACAGTAGCAGAGCGCAAATATCAGTGATGTACCTGTATTTTCACATATTGGATATCATATGGTGTAGGGTAATAGACGTAAAGAGAACATAACAGAAGTTGATTGTTGGGAAGGTAATAAATGGAAAAGTAACGGCCGGGAAGGTGACGGTGAAGGTTGGGCAGGTAATAGTTGGGAAGGTAACAGTTGAGAAGGTAAAGTCCAGAAAGGTGAAGCTGGTGGTTAGGCAGGTAAGGGCTGGGAAAGACATGGTTGGGAAGGTGATGGTGACAGTTGTGAAGGTAACGGTTGGGAAGGTAGTGCATGGAAAAGTGATGCGGATGGTTGGGCAGGTAACGGTTGGGAATGATACGATTGGGAAGGTGGTGGTGACAGTTGGGAAGGTAATGGTTGGGTAGGTAACAGGTGGGAAGGTGATAGATAGGATGATGATGGGGGAGACAGACTCTACCTCCTTGTCACACTTGCTGACTTTGCCCTCCATGTCGTATCTCTGTTCATCGACCGCATCGATCTTCTGATGGAGCTTTTTGCAGAGTTCCTGAAGATATACTTTCCAAATAAGCCAGTGCGTGACTGCATACATCGAGGATATTTCTCATATATTCTGCATTACTACGGTCCTCAGTCAGACTCAGAAACCAATGAGACTGTCTAGTGTAATGTGGCGGTGCTAAATTCTGAGAGCAGGTATATATCCTCCTAAGACCCAGCTATTCTATTCTTGTCCTCTGTAGGGGACATGAGTCTCTGGTCTTAATCTCAAGTTTGAGCCATGCTCAAACTTACACTACAAGCGACCTTCAATAAAAGTTAAATAAATAATATTTTTGCAGACATTTTCACTGCAACGTGTTTTTTTCATCCTAGGCATGTGTATTATGTCAATGTAGAAAAGGATGGTCTCAGGAAGATAAGCAGCCTTTATAGTTTGGTCAGCGTCATACCTGCAGTTCCTGTGTGGAGCCAGGTAAGGACAGGGCGGGGCAGTTCTCCTCCATGTACCTCTTCCTCTCCTCCTCTGCCTCGGCTGCTTCAGCCTCCAGCAGGTCTTTGGCAATCGCCAGCATTAAGCTCTGGAGACAGAGGGAGGACTGTGTGTTATTAACAGATCCACCCAGCTAGACCAATGTCCTTATAAACCTGTAAGAACTTACTTTTAAAATTCAATTTACATTTTTGTGTTTATGTGGGTTTTCGGTCAACCGTGTTAGAGATTCATTGTTTTGACTCCAGCGCCAGGACAGGATAATACTATAGCCCAAATTCAATAAAACAATGTCTGTCATACAGTTCCCAGAAACAGAGTTAAGTGCTTTAACACCTGAGCCACACAGAAGCCAGGATCAGTAGTGCTTTAATAGTGAGATAACTGGTCTGACTATCTGCAGGTGTGCAAAATTGTAAAAGAACAGCATCTCTGTATGAGACACAAGTTATTTACCTTCAGATGATGCCTCCGACTTGATGTCATTTTTTTCCTGTTTGGATAAGGAAAAGAAAAAAATGTGTTGGCAAAGCAATCACGTGCATGTTCGTGAAGATTCTGACTGAGTGCTGTATTTGTAGTGCCAAGGGAAATTGTTCAGTAAGGATAATACATTCAGCTGTCTATTCCAAGATGAATAACTTCAATTATTTTCCGGTACCAATTCTAGGAGGGAATACGGACTTGTGTTGGAGTGGCCAGATAGACTGTCCACATGGGGGCAGCATTGGACCAATTATTAGGTTTCGAACGTCAAGCGAAACCAAACACATTTCGATGTTAGAGAATTTTCTTCGGCTTTATATCTAAGTCGATACAGGGAATTGGACCACACGGTCTATCAGAAGGAGTCCTTAAGTAATTTAGGAAGTGGCAAACTACTGTGTCTGTACTGTCTGCATAAAAGCTTTCCTTGTTTGACAAAGAACAGACAGTGAAATACTGTATGATCACTTTGCATGCTAACAAGCCGCTAAAGTACTCATTGCAATACTGTAGTTTCCCTTCTTTATTTAACACCTCTTAAAGTCATGCAGTAATTTGTATCATAATCTGGGATTCAGAATTTCAAGCAGAGCAGCTGAGTATAGTACTTACTCAGACATGTTGGCTTTTTATTTGTTTCACTCTGTGGAAAGAAAACAGGAGGAGACCATTTAATTTAATTCAAGCATGTCAGATCTTTTGGCACACAGCTTCATTGTAGGAGCTGCTGAAGTGAGAAAACTGTTATCTTTATAAGTAGTTAAAGAAAAAAAAGGACAAAACACAGCTTTAAGGGTATTCAATCGCCTGAGCAAATTTACAAGATAGCAGCAACATGTTCTCTGCATAAGAAAGAACACTTTCAGTTTTTTGAACAGCAGTAAGGTAAGAGTAGTTTTTATTAATTATCCATTGCATTTTGACGGTTATTGTTGTTGGATAAGTTATTGGATAAGCAGGATAATAGCACTGGGAGAGTGGCCATTTGTCAAATCTGAGAGGTCACATTATCCACGTCTCGACTGAAGCCCAACATATTTTGCTGAAAGAAAACACACCGCTAAACTTGGGCGACACACTGGAGGTGCAGCTGTCATCTTGGGTTGCTGTTGTGACTGGCTTGTCTTGTTTGCAGGCATGCAAGGCTGGGGAACATGTCTGAAACACTGTCGCCAAGGCGATGGGGGCTGCACTCACCATACACCATTAAATATGAGAAGTACGAGAAACTGCTATTCTTGAACACAGAATGTTGACAATATCCCAAGGCTTACAAATGATCACACATAAGTCTAAGAGCTTAGTAAAAGGAGACTTAAAGTAGAGGCGATTTGACTGAGGCTTTTAAATTCAGTGAAGGGATAAACAAAGTGAACAACAAGAGATTCTTCAGATTTAGTTCTGTTAGTAGAACGAGTGGACATAAATGGAAATGAGCAAGAGGTAAATTCCGCACAGATGTTCGGAAGTATTATTTTACACAGAGAGTAGTCACTATGTGGAATAGCTTGCCTGTAAGAGCTCATGTAGTAGAGGCAGAAACTCTGGGGATTTTCAAGACCAGGCTTGATATGGTGATGGATACTACATAGTTTGTAGGTTAAGCAAGCACTAGATACATTTTAGTGGTAGGAAAATGGCGAGCTTTTTTGGGCTGAATGGCCTGTTCTCGTCATTAAGTTAAGTTATTATCATTCAATATCCAAAACTCATTATTAGTCAGTGAATTAATTGATTTCAGTTGGACTGAAAAGGTGTATGCCCACACATTTGCACAAACAGTACAGCATGATACAAATAACAATTAACAAGATCTTTTAAAATCTATAAATATTCATAATAACAGAATTGCATTTTACATATACAATTACAGATATAGAGATTATATTTTGCTCAATCAATGTTTGGTGGTCATGCTCTGTAATTCCATATCAATAAACAGCTCCAGCACATCACACCATCAAAGCAATGTCTACTGTGATTTTGACTTCAACTTTGACCTTTGGTACAGATCTCCATCTCGCTTTCCACTGGTATCTAAGCACAACCTGCCTCACAATGAATGCTACTGCAGCTCCTGTTTCATGGTATTTTGGAAGCAAGCCCATCATCACTCTCAGGTAAAAATGGTAGGCAAATGGGATTAAATAAAAGAAAAATTAGGAAACTGATCATCTGGCACCCAGGGAATCTCACGAGAAAAGCTGACAGAATGACACATTATATTGTGAATGCACCACCAACCGGTTTCATTATTACTTTGTTTACTTTGTTTATCAAAGAAATGGGTTTATATTTTTGGTCATTAACAATAATTCTGAACTTCATTTCATGATAGATCAAGTCAGTATCAGTATATTGCTATCATTTGTATCTATCATATGTTTTTGGTTTTGATTTGATTGATGGCAATCAAAAAATCTGAGTACAAATTGTCTTGACGTAAAGAGTTGTCTTGAATTTACAGAAGAGAAGTTAGTAATGGTAATAGTTAATTAATATTAAATTTTAAAAATTGTTTTGTTTTATCACTACATAAAACAAAGATGTTCCAAAGATGTACACACTCAAACACACACAGGCAGATCCCTGACACACACGGAACTCAGAACAGTTCCTCACCTCAAGTGAATAAACATACTATAATATATACCATAATACAAATATGGTGCAAATATACCAGCACTGACATCAGATACTCATACACCAGTGCCTGTACCCGTATCGCTGCTACAGACCTGCCAGGCTGTTAGCCATTAATCTCAGAGATGCTATAGCACACCGGCTGAGTTTGAAGAGTCACAGCAGGACACAGGCGGTGGTGGGACGGGGCCAGAAAAACAGAAAAGTTCTCACCTACCACAGACGACAGCAACAAGCAGGACGACCCCGGGGACTGGTACAGGCCATCGACATGCCAGGAAGATTTTAATGGTATTCAGTGATGGCTCAGCAAAACTCTATGGCTCTGTTTAAGGAACTGGGTTCCTCTTCTGACCAATGGGGTCAGGAGCCTCGGAAACATTATCCACCTCCCCCTGCCCCCTCCCATTATAAATAACCCTTCCTTCAACTCTGTTATTCTTATTTTATTACTTATTTATTTAGCAGACACCTTTAAGCCTGAAAGCAGGATGGGTTACACAAGACAATGACCTCTTCATTAAGGAGTCTTTAAATCATTGCTTCGAATTAGCATCGGTTTGTCGTTGTGGTGCAGATGTCATTGTGATTTAATTTTGTTTTATTGGTAAAACATCCTGCAATTCAATGAATTTTATCCTAAAGCATGAACAGTGGCTCTTCACAATGGTGGGAATTTTTTTGGCAAAAAAAGACAAGATTGAGACCTCACAAAAATATAACATAAATATTACATGATTTATATAATAATAATTTATTATTATTTATTTCCAACAGATGCTGTACACTTACTGACCTTTTAAATGCATGACAAGGCCTTTGTGGTCTAGGATGGTGTTCACATTTTCAGCTCTTGAAAACATGACTTGAAAAAGATTAAAACAAATGGTTCTGACTAAATTAAATGAATGCTTGTATTACAGTAATGACCTTATAGTATTTCTATCAATTATGTTGTGGCTGGCTGGAGATATAGGGTGATAGAATTCTTCAAGTCAATGATGTGGCAGGTAACACATGTTGTGTTGAGTTAATTCAACTAGTACCAGCGCAGTAGAGAGTAGTATCTGTAGTATCAGGCATGTGCAGGGGTGGAGGTGAGGTGCTGCTGCAGCTGCCCAAGCACCTGCACCTTTTGCCCTAAGTGCCCAACATGCCTCTTTGATGTGATTTATTTTTTTTTTTTTAATCTATATTTGCATTATAACAGTTGCCATCATTCATTTTGATAACATATATAACATTTTTTGTACAATAACAGGGTGTCGCGGGGTGTTTTTTCTCCAGGCTGGAGTTCCCTTTTCTCACTTTGAGCACCTGCCCCCAAGAGGTCTCTGCATGGTCCAGCATAGGATTTACACTAGCGCGTTAGCATAAAGCATGTGTATTCGGAATGCCAACGCTGTGGCCCAATTAAATATGCTACTCTGCGTAGCTGGCAGCTGCAGTTGGCACTGGCACACTCTGGATACAATACCACAGGGGGGTGCATACGCATATGGAAATAATGTCTTGTTAGGATGAGACAGCCAGCTCTCATACATTAAGTTAGGCCTTCTTAACTTCAGCATTTTCTTCTTTTACAAATATTTGCGGTAAGAGGGGAGAGTCAATTAAGAGGCAAAAACTACTAAATGAACAACCAATGAAACAGCCTTGCTGGCACTGAGGCAAAAAGACCCAGCACAGTCAAATAAGCACTAGTTGTTGACTACTGAAATGAGTAAATACAAAGTAACTACACATTACGCTTGAAATTCAGGGTGTGTTCACAGACTGTTCATATGTATTTACTGACACCCACAGATTCAGCTGCACCAGGTTACAGATTGACAGGCCTATTTGTTATCCTTTAAAGGTCTGTATATTCTTTACACCCACCTCCTCTTTGACCTCCTTCTTCACGTGTTTCACGGTAGCCTTGCTTGGAGCCCAGTAAGACTTGAGTTACATTCCTTCAGGGCTGTTGTGCTCAGGAGCTTTAGGGGGGAGAAATGTACATCTTTGAGTACAGTAATGTCAGGGGACTGAGTATTTACAATGGGTTGACATGTGAGCTGGCTGGTCTCAGAGTAACAGAGTAATTGCTTAATGGGTCAAGATGGAGTTGGGTAGTTGAAAGGTGGGAGTGCACCATTTACAAAGGGTTTACCCAGGTGTAATTATTGTGATTGGTGCTTGATTTTGATTTTTGTTTGATTTTATGGAGTGTAGGTGTGTCTGATCGCGGAGTATACAACTTCCTATACACTATTCATAAAACAAGAAACCGTCTGGAATCAACTGCAGATCTAACAACCTGGTTGGTCTTATGATCTGGATGTTCATTTTAATTTCACAATGAAAATCTAATTAAGTTTTATTTGCATTTAGTAAGTAATTAAAGCTTTAGTCATTACATTACATTACAGGCATTTGGCAGACGCTCTTATCCAGAGCGATGTACAACAAAGTGTATAACCATAACCAGGAACAAGTATGACGAAAACCCTAGAGAGAAGTACCGGTCCAAGTGCAGGGAACAACCGCATAGTTCAACTTGGGCCCTGAAGGTTAAACTGTTTAACACTAACACAAACGAGAACAGCAACAACACAGTCTATGCAAAAATACAAGCAGTAGTTAAGACAGGTGCATTAACTAAGTCACCTACAAAACAGCTACCTAGTTACAACCCTAAGCTTACAGTCATTTACAGGGGGGGTAGGGAGGGATGGGGAGAGGTGCAGCCTGAAGAGGTGAGTCTTCAGTCGTCGCTTGAAGTGGGTCAGTGTCTCAGCTGTTCTGACCTCAACGGGCAGGTCATTCCACCATCGTGGGGCCAGAACAGACAGGAGACGTGTTCGGGAAGCGCAGGTGCGAAGAGGGGGAGGTGCCAGGCGTCCTGAGGTAGCAGAACGGAGGGATCTGGCTGGCATGTAGGGTTTGAATATCTTGTGGAGGTATGCTGGGGCTGATCCCTTGACTGCCTGGTATGCTAGGACCAATGTTTTAAATTTGATGCGAGCTATAACAGGCAGCCAGTGGAGGGTAGTCAATTATGTATGTATGTAGGTCTTACTTCAGTATATTGGCTGTACAAATAAAAGTATGATTTATTGATTTTCCTAAGTTTTATTTGTGAGAAATGTTACTCCGTGGCATGTCATCCATCTGTAATTGTAGAAGACTGTTTCTTCCTCACAAAAATTTTAGTAACTCCTGTTTTAGACCTAGTGGAAAAAATGATTAGCATTTAATGTATTTTTTAAAGATCACACCCATTTTAAAATAGGAAATATGCATCTGTGTAAAATATGATACTGGAAGGATGAAACCATTTTTTATAGCCTTAAAAAATACAATAATATTTTTATGTGAGACACAAAGTATCATTCAGAAACCACAGCCTTGCAGTCTTTATCTCTGACAATTCACATGTTACATCAAGCAGATCATAATGGAAATTTGTATGAAGAAGTTAATTGACATTAACTCAAATATTTGACTCCCTAAACATTTAAAAATGCAAGTATAGTGTGTCTTAACTTGGACTGTGGGTCTGTTGTGTATTGGAGGCGGGTGAAGGAGGGGGTGGTGGTGAGACTATCTTGAGTCCCGGTGCTTTGAAAGCATTCTGTCAGAAGATCACTGAAACCAAACACTGCATGACACCCTTAGCCCTGCCTTCTGGAACATACTTCAAATGGCCAAGACATTACAACACGTCTCAGAAGTAACTGGTGGCCTGCCGGGACAATACGAGCATGCACGCATTTCATAAATGGAATCGAATAAGCGCCTTTCATAAAAATTGACCGTTTAATAAAAATCACACAGAAGCCAATGTTTTCAACCACAATTAGTGACTGCCCATATTTAAGAATAGCAAAAGAAATGTGACTATATTGAGATAATAAACAGGGGCGGCAAGGTTACACAGCAGATATGAGCCGGCCAAAATTTAAATCTGTCTTATTCCACATTAATATCCTAGTGAATAGTGTAAAACATTGATATCCAGATATTTTCAAATGCAGAGGCAGATCCTGACTAGTTGTTGCGAGTTCTGGTTAGTTTATCGTACTTTCAGAAAATGGCTACATATGGAGGATTTCAATATGGTTTCACAAATACTGATTAATGAAAAAACGGTTGGTTGACCATGACATATTTAATTAAAGAAAGACCATGTAATTTAAGCAGTGTGGACACTGTAATTTGAAGGTAATATCTACATTTGACTCTTAGTGTTGACAGGAAGGAATTTCTGGAAGATCACTTACTGATTTATTGCTAGTAGAGGTTTTCCATTTTAACATGGCAAATCATCGGACTGTATATCACACAGTCATGACTGCAGCCACTACAAGCCACACTTCACACTTCTCAAACAGTTTTTTTCTTGAAATATGCATTATTCCTTCTGTGTCAAATATTGCAAGCAGCATGACATTTAGCCACAGCAGTTTGGGAAGATGGCTTGCTGATTTACTATGCAAAATATATTATTTTGGAAATAAAGTAATGCGCATTTCAAATCAATATTATCAAAAAAAAACATCACAACCTTTATGCAAAATGCTTGTAAAAGGACATGATGTTACATTCTGCTGCCACAAGAAAGAAAAAAACATTAACATTTATAATTATATACTTCAAATTAATTTTATTCAGATGGTATAATCCACTTCATAAATTCACTAGCATCCTCCATTAGCATCCTCCAGCAATGCCAGTAGCAATCAAATGGCATTTATATGTGGCCAGCCATGGGGATTAGATAACATAAGCTAAAATTAAAAAATAATTTACTTCTACTCCTTACATACATAAAATCCAGGATGCAGAAGTTTGAGGGGTCCATAGCCTTGGCAATGAGAAAGCATGGAGGTCAGATTGGGAGGAAAGACAGGTTGTTTTCCACCTGTGAGCAGAGGCAATGAGACCTACAGACTGCGTAGAGACAGGAGCGAGGGAGGGATGGAGGAGGGGATGGGAACGAGGGAGGGATGGAGGAAGGACCAGAGGCCACGGGTGGGCACAGAGCTCAAGAGCTGAAATACATCTTTCTACAGGACAGTAGATCCTGACTGCTGTCGGACTGATGAGCTAACAAGGTTGTGAAATGTAGCACTATCCCATTCCCTCAGTTTATATAACCCAAGATATGCTGCCTCTTTACTATTTATTTAGCAGATGCAAACATGTAAGGTGATCACTGGTTTTGACATTTTGCTTCAGCTTTGAAGTTACGGTCAAGAAAATAATCACTGTTAACATTATTTTTCAAGGAGGACATCTTTTCTTGTGGATCTAGCTCAAGTCATCTGAATGACTTATCTGTGATTGCTTTATGTTCTGGTACTGTAATTACTGTAAAAGGCACTTACCACTGTGAAATCAAAATGACTGAAGTCTGTAGCTTAGCTGCTTCTTTGCATTTCTGTTGTCTGATGTTAAGACAGTCCATTCTGCAAAAAACAAATAAAATAAAATTACATAAATAAATAAATAAATAAATAAATAAATAAATAAATAAATAAATAAATAAATAAATAAATAAATAAATAGATGAAAATGGTTAGGGACATAACATATTTAATTCAATTTAATTCTGGATTCTGAATCTACGTCTTAAAATGTTCTTCTTTCTAAAAGAGTCTTCTTTCTAGCTCACCAAAAAGCTTGGACAGAAAAGGTCTTGAAAGCACTCTGGGTCCTCAGTGTTCAGCACTTCAGTTTCATTGTGGGGGCTGACACACAACCATGGCGCTGTAAGCATGGAGAACAAAAGGCTTTACACAACTCTCCAAATAACTACAAATCTCAAAAAACAAAAAAACAAACAGCTTTACAATAACTGTACAGATAACTTTACAAACACAAAAATGCTTTCACAGAACTCCCCAAATAACTTCACAGACTTCAAAATACAAATACCTTTACAGAAACCTTGGCCAGCAAAAAAAAAAGTTTTAATTTCCCATTAATTACCATATGCTAATGCCAAGTTGCAACTTTGTAAAAATGAAAGCTAGGCTTGTTACTGTTACAATCCAGAGGGAGTAAAGAGTTAGAGTGACGTTCGACATCTTTGGAACCTTACCTTATCTTGTTAGTCTATCCAAAAGCAAACACTGGAACTGTAGAGTTGTGTACAGTCCAGGACACACCCAGTCCTCTTTCACCTCGACACCCAGTGGAAACATGCAGCAAATATTGGTATTGGCATAAGACTGGAAGACACCTACTTCTCTCAGTGTAACAGAACTACTGTGTAAAAACACTACTAATATTGTATACTATGAATGCTGCAATAACAACTGCTGGTTGTATCACCATGGCATTTGTAAATTTAAAGAGATGAGAAAGTGGCTGCCAACAAATTCATGCATGTTTGTTCTTGTCATATTTTTATTGGATGTAATTAGTTAGTTCTGAGCTTTCGTTCTGTCTAATTTCAGAAATAAGCTTGCTCAATAGTCCATATTCTATCCATCAATATTAATCTTAACAAACATAACATGGCCTTAAATTTTTAGAATCAGACCTATGTAACACAACCGTGTTTGAAAAATGCCAAGTTAATGTGAACAAGTGTGGAAGGATTAAATACGGCACATCTTAGAAAAATCAAAAGAAACAAGGAGTTTCCTTTAAATAATTTATTTTCACAATACAATTTGAAGCAGAAATACATTTCTTTTAGAAAACTATCCATCCATCCATCTATTATCTATACCCGCTTATTCCTGGGCATTCCTGGGTGCTGGAGCCTATCCCAGCGTGCATTGGGCAAGAGGCAGGAATACACCCTGGACAGGCCGCCAATCTGTCACAGGGCATACACCATTTACTCACCTTTCACTTACATATTCATGCCTATGGGCAATTTAGAGTCTTCAATTAGCCTACATGCCTGTCTTTGGACTGTGGGAGGAAACCAAACTCCACATAGAAAGGTTTGGGCCAGGATTTGAACCTAGGACCTACTTGCTGTGAGGAGACAATGCAACCCATGCCACCCCAGAAAATGAAATTTTAAAAAAAATTGTAATCCAAAGTCCTATGGGATTTTAGCTGTGATGGTAAAAGACAGGAAACTTTCAGGCAGAGGCCTGCCTGCTGGTCTTCTAATCCACTATACCCTACCCTAAAAATAGAGAGCAATAATTAAGACAGAGAGATGGAGAGCAGTGTGCTATGACTTCGGTTTATGGGGTAAACAAACCGCAGCCAAGTTATCAAATGCGTTTTAAGACTCAGTCTCAAACATCTTCTTCCTGCCGTCCATGCCAGCCTTGTCCTCGAGTTTCTTACGCCAGTCGCCGACATCACGTAATTCCTTATCCTGCAAAGGCAGAGGAGTACAAAGGGTACATAGGTGAGAATACAATATTATTAAGGATTGTAACACACTTACATACCCCATACACACATGCACATGCACACGCACAGGCACACGCACACGTACACGCACATGCGCACACGCACACGTATACACACACACACACACACACACACACATACACGCACACCCACAGGTCTTTCTCTTGCTTTCTCTTTCTCTCAAACACAGCATACTCTAATTACACAACACTCATAAGTGACAAAGGTGTCTGGGTAATGCAATGTGCTCTCTGCATTGTAATGTTGTAGTTTTATAGCGCTGCCCAGTGTTGTAATTCTGCTCTTTGTTGTATTGTTGCTCTAGGTCCAGAAGTGCACCCACCTCCTCTTTGACCTCCTTCTTGACCTGTTTCAGGTTGGCCCTCAGGTCCATGTTGACCTTGTGCTTGGAGCCCAGCAGAGCTTGCAGCATGGCATCGGCAGACATGCGCACTTTCCTCAGAGCTGGCTTCTTGAACTTTCCCTTCAGGTCCTGAATTTTAATCTTCATATCCTGGATCTGGGCAGGAGCAGAAGAAGACACAGAGTACAATCAACTATTTAAATACTTGCATGCAGACAAAGTGAAGGAGATCCAAACTGAAAATAATGGATTGGAAGTTAATGAGAAGGTTATGAGAAGGATTCTACCTCATCTTCACTCTTTTGCACTTTTCTTTCTAAATCATATCTCTCCTCATCCACTGTGTCAATCTTATGGTGGAGCTGTTTGACAAATTCCTGAAAAGAGATGTTCAAAGAAAAAATGTCAATAAAGCACAATCCTTAATAAAGGAAGATTGTTTCTCAGAATTTTCCAAATGATAATTCAACCAATGGTGACTGATTTTTTCACTCTATTGAACTAGAACTGTCTGCAGTAAAATTGTCTACTATTTTCCCCATTACATCTTTGTCATCTATGGTTGCTTGTTGCTAGGCACGTCATGGCATGGGTTTGTCATGGTATGATTCCCTTATAATAAATTCTGTTATAACCATGGTTATATGTCATCAATGACTAACTTAAATGCATGCCTAAAAATTAATAGAATTGATACAAATTTTGCAATCACATGCCTCAGTGTTTTCTTATTATGAATAAATGTCTTAATGTTACGACTTTGCAATATATTTAGAGAAACCGTAAAACTTATATTTTTAAACCAAACTACCAAACCTTAGTGCACAAAACACAATATAGCATCTGTAGTGCATTTCCCAAACTGAAAAAATCTTGATATGATTTTGTTTTGGACACATGGCCCAATGCACTACATTGATTACCTTTAATTCGGATTCTCAGAATTGGGTTTATAGACAGAACTGAAGAATGTTGCGTTAACTTGTGAAAAGCTATGAAAACTGTGAAGTCTATAGGCCCATTTAAAATGTGCATGGATAGTTGGCATCATGGCATCTCACCTGTAGTTCCTGCGTAGACCCGGGAAGGGACAGAGGGGGGCAGATCTCTTCCATGTATCTAATCCTCTCTTGTGCTTTCTCTTGCGTTTCTGTTTCCAGTAGGCCCTTTGCAATCGTAAGCATCGCACTCTGGGGAACAGTGATAGGAAGCATAGCCCATGTCACCATGAGTTCAAACAAGCACAGTCCTTTATGAATGTACAAAGGAAATGTGTATTTTTAGAGTTTCATATGCCTATTGTCAGATCTACAGCCCTGTCTGCTCTTGAATCAGTCATTTAAAATGAGCACGTGTCACTTCAGTCACAGGGAAAGAAGCATGTTCTGTACCTTCAGGTGATGCTTTCGACTGGCCGACATCTTTTTGCTGCCAGATGATGGAATGAAAAACACACCAGTTCATGAGATCATTATAGATTCATTGGACACAGAGATGGAAAATCCAGTTTGAGTATTTCGTTCCAATCACCTGGATTTGATAATTAATGCAATTCCTCAGCCAGGTTTCTCACTGGTTTCCCTTTTAGTGATGCACAGCTAATGCACCCTCACATCTGAAGCCCCACATCTCACCTTGGTCTCCACTAGTTCACCCTTGTCCATCACCTGTTCACCTGCTTCACCTGCTGTCATTTAATCTCAGGATGGACTTAAACCACACCTCCCCCCAGTATAGCATCCCCATCTACTGGCCAGTTTATGCCCTGCTCTCCTTTACAGCAGACCACCTACACTGACTCTGATGTGTTTATTCCCAGCCATGGCCCCCTAGTGGTGAGATGAGCTCCTATCTCTTGTTAGGTTACAGTAGAAGTCTGAAACTTAAGCTTCTCTATAGCACATATGTTCCTGGCAGGGAATATGGTTGCCATTTAATGCATGATGAATACATGTAAATATAGTCCACTCCTCCAATGAACAAGAAATACAAGAACATTAACCACTGCCAATTACAACCATAATTTATTAAAACATTTTCCAAGGATGTTTCCCAGTGTGACATGATAAAATTTGTAATAAAAATGAAAGATTAAAACATCATCAAACCAACATGCACGATAATACTTTAAACATGATTGGTAGTAATTCAAACAGAATGCTGTGCTGTACGTACTCCGTCATCTTGCTTGTTTATGTGTTTCCAAACCTGTGAAAAGACATAAATCAGCGTTTTATTAAATATCAGTTTTTCTATCCTAAAATAAAGGCACACGGTCAGCCAGGTTTCAGTTATATGAAGCTTATCCCTTTACCTCATTTTATTAGAGATGTGAGGCTTTAAACATATTTCCCTAAACCTTTATACCTGACATACATATTTAGGTATCAGGTATTCCCTAATACCTAAATATGTATGGCAGTAGATATTTATTACCAGTAATGAATTCAGACTAAATCCTGGGTGATTTGATACATCCCCAGGTGATAATGGACATACAAAACCAAGACTAACGGTGGTGAAATCCTGCCATCTACTACCCCATGATGACTATTAAAGTACATCTTCGAGGGACATCACATAATAATAAACACACTGTTAGCCCATCTCCGTGGGTCACACCAACCAGTTTAGTCCACCTGAATCATAACAACCTAATTAGCAAGGTAGTATTTACATCCAGAATCAGGGCCTATGGCCATTATAACTATGTTAACTACTGAAATACATTCAGCAATCATTGACAGCTAGTTGCAAACTAACATTTTAGACAATGTTTAAATAAGCTTTTTCAGGCCAGTTCACTGTTAAATAAAGTAGTTGGTACTAGCAAACCCATACCTTTTGTTTACCTAAAATTCAAATACCTGATTCTTTCTTAGAAGGAAATGGCAAGTGGTATGGTTTCAAGTTCTTTGCCACATGGTTTATCTTTTCATTTTGTTTATTTATTATTTACTTTATCACCATGAATATTGTTAATACACTACAGTGTGAGCAGAATTAATACAATACTCAACATACAGACATCCAGAGTTTATCCTAATATATACGAGTGAATTACTTATGTATGAAGGTCATGTTTCCTGGCAAAAAACAGATATACCCTCAACTCTAATCAGTTCATTTGTGTTCCACATCATACTGTACATCCATACTGAATGAGATGCAGGTGAAACTCAACCAGCTAGGCAAGGTTTCAAAGGCGCCTGGCAATTTTTGCAGTAAAGTTTTATTGATATCAAAATAAACACCACAGTATCATTTTCAGAGTCTGTGGCTTTCAGAAAGCCCTTCCTCACCAAGGTGTTATTTTCTATTATATACTGTTGAAATAATTTATTCAAACGCGCAATCTAGACACAACAAGACAAAATAGGCAGGAAACTTTAAATGACCATCTTAATGAATTGGCAATATACATCAGCAATGGTGATGCAAGCCATATACAACATACAAAAAAATAATAAAATAAAAATAATTAATAATCTGATTAATCTTTCAGACTTTAATCCACATTTTTACATCTAGCTCACAACAGGAAAGAGGACAGCAGAACAGCTCAGGTAGAAAAGGAATGATTCTCACCTGTGAGAAGAGAAGACCAGGACAGACCCTGAAGGATGGGAGAGGCTAACTAACACCAGCAGCTGAAATGTTAGGGGGGGGTATATATTGTGTTATCTGATATAAAAGGAAACCCCCCCCCTCTCTGCTTATGGTAGCGGATTCCGCTGCAGACCAATTGGCTGCCATTTAAATGAAAGATAATATCCCCCTCCTTGCGTCTTTATTATAAATAACCCTTCCTTTACCAATGTGACTATTATGATGCTATTTATTCATTCAGATGGTGGACTTGACTAGTGGGTGAAGACTTTTGAGATGGCAATGGGGTGTGTAACTCAGTGAAGGGAACCAACATGCATTTGTTGGGGTCTCCATAGGTCTTAAAAAAGTTGAAATCGTTGATTTTGTACAGACCACAAGGAAATTTTTGATTTTCGGATGTTTCTGATAAGATACACATTTCATACAAATAAAACTCAAACCTTTGTAAATTCAGTGACAGCAGTGTTCTGTTTACCACATCATGCAATCTTCCATATTACAGAACGAAGGTGTGATTTTTAATGAAAATGTGGAAGGGAATAGAGAAAGCTGGATGAGCAGCCAATGCCTGGATGAAGTGAAGGAAAAGCATGACTAGCTCACCAGGGAGTGTGCCAGCAGTTGTTTACACGCTCACATGAAACTCTGAAACAGGCACACAACATAAAGGAGGTAATGGGATACCAGGCATGTAAGGTAAAAGGCAAATGGGAGTAGAGGGAAGATCCATTTAACGTGTAGCTCAAAATCACATATACATATTTCAGAGCACCACGTGTAGCTCAGCATTGATTACAGAACATTCAGTCATCTGGAAGAGAGCTAATGTTCCATGGGTTAGTGTCCTGGGGAAAGTGTTCCATCTGGGAGTGGGTTTCAGTGCTCTACCAGGGAGTGGGTCAATTTATTATTCACAGTGAGTTTCAGTGTTCTACCAGGGAGTGGGTCAATTTATCACTCACAGTGGGTTTCAGTGCTCTACCTGTCTGTGGGTCAATTCATCACTCACAGTGGGTTTCAGTGCTCTACCTGTCTGTGGGTCAATTCAACACTCACAGTGGGTTTCAGTGCTCTTCCTGTCTGTGGGTCAATTCATCACTCACAGTGGGTTTCAGTGCTCTACCTGCCTGTGGGTTAATTTATCACTCGCAGTGCATTTCAACGTTTCCCTGAGAGTAGGTCAGCATTGCAGTGGTTTCCTGGAGGTCCTGGAATAGCAGAGCTCACAGTAAGATACAGGACTATAGACCAGGCGAGGGGGAACTGCAGTTGCCAGAATCACATCCATGCGCTGACAGAGGGAAGCATCTCAAGGGGCTAAACTGCTAATCCCCAGGGGTAAAACAAAGGAATGTGTTTTAAATGGGTTGACACAGCGGACTGGGAAAGATAGAGTGGAAAGTAGTTTGGATTTCATCTACTTAATTTCTGTCAATCCCAACATAGCTCTGACTGATTGGAAACGGGAGAGCAGCCAAGCCTGGCCGGGAGCCTCAGGGGGCGGGGCAGGGCGTTGCTGGTATGGGACGGATGGATGATCAGGAAAATATTACAGAACAGAAATGAAATATGGGAATTATAATCATTAACTGCAAGCAGAATTTCATTGCGAATCATTTAATGGTCTTACCAGTATCTGTATGGAACACAAATGGGACAAACTAGTGTTTCCTCCATATCAAGAATGTGAATATGCAAATAACCCTGCTGTGAATAATTCCTTTAGAATAAATTGTTTCTCTCAGCCAGTGGGAAGAAATGAAGAGTCAAATATTCAGCTTTAGTTGAGAGTGCATAATTGAAGGTTCAAGTATTGTCAATTGTCAATTCCTCACAGACTTGAAGAGTGGGAATGCTGATGAAGACAGAAAATAATTTATAATTAGTCACAATTTTAGGCATGTAACTAACCCTTTTAATAAGCCAATATCACATTATTTTATGGTATCTTCCTTCTCTGGTCTGAACCCTTGTATGCCTCCCAGGAACTGAAGGCAGACAGCAGTTGAAGAAAACACTGAAAATGAAAATTAAATAATAGCACCCCAGTAAAATCAACATAAACAAATATAAGTCAGATACAATCTTGAGGGAGAGAGAACGGAATAGATAGATAAGAGGTGCAGAGCAGGAACCAGCAGTGTGAAAATAAAAGTTACGTGAAGGGGGGGGGGGAGAGTAGTAAGGGAAGATGAGCCGGTACTGGCAGAAACAGACTAACAGCTGTAAGACGAGGGGTATGCGGTAAGAAGGTCAGCTAAGGAGGTCTGGTCCAAGTACAAGTACAAGATGGTGCTAACAGCTAAACAAGACGACGGCTGCACAGAAATAGTTCGCATATGACTTGATGTTGGGGGGGGGAGTAACAGCTGGTTGTAAAAAGCTCCGCACGGTCTGCTTTGATAGGAACACAAGCTCAGCACTCAAGTTTTTAATGGCCTTTCACAGGCCGGACTCCCTGAGTCTGATGATCCCACGCTTCCTGACGTGAACGCACACACGCACGCATTCCCTCTCTCACACACTCCTGCTCACACACACAAACAGAAGACAGAAGAAATAGATGACAAACGTCATGCTATCATCGATACAGACACGACCATTCCACAAAATAGTGAAGAGAATAAAGGAAAAACAAAAAAACACCATGTAGAAAACCGCTCACTCCATATACAGAGAGGGGGAGGGTGGCGAGGGATGGTGGGGAGCCTCACACAAATGCCCAAACTGTGAGTGTGGAACACAGACATTCCAGATTCTAACCAGACATTCCAGATTCTAACCAGACATTCCACGCACATGCTCTCCGGTCCTCTTTTTTATTCTAGAATATGTCAGTGTGGCTTGTGATGTGAATGTTCCATTTGTAAAGAAAAAAAATGAATAGCTGGTTGGTTTGTACAACAAATATATGAATTTTGACCACCCCCCACCCCTTTAATATACCATACACAACCCCTAATTTCATATGCGTATACAACCTCAGACACAAATTCTGTACATGTGAACTGGGGAACGTGATACAGCTCACAGCCCATTTTTCCAGTATTCTACCTAGACTTGTGCAGATGAACTAAATTGGATGTCAGTTCTCAACCTAAAGGCATACTATGCACTATGCTATACAATATAAAATAACCACGATCAGCCATATCTATGATGCCCTGGCACTCTCTCTCAGGCTCTCCACACAGTGCTTCTCCACCTGTATTTCTTCTCGTCAAATGTTTTTGGGTCCTTTCTGGGTGTGAAGCTCTTTTCTGTGTGAAGAGGGGTAGGTGTGGCTACAGAGCCGGTGGGGTGGCATCAGGTTTCAGCTGAGTGTTTGTAGCTAGCTACTGCAATGGTGGAGGGGATGAAGCACAAGTACTGTGAAGTGAAACGGCAAGGCAACAGGGCCCATTCAAGAATGAGTAAACCATGAAATTGCTTCTCCTTGATGGCGATAGCTATCGAAAAGTGATATAAAAAAAAAAATATATAAAAATAAAAATGGATATAAAATATAAAAATGGAGGTGAGTGGGCAGGGTTGAGGACTGAGGAATCTATAATTGTAAACACAGGACCACAGTAAGGTTAAAAATCCTGCATAGTAGGCCTTTAAACCCTGTGGTTAAAGAAACAGGTGATAACTCATCCGTACGACAGTCCTAATGTACCTTATGCTCATAGAGGACATTTTATTGTTATGTATCACCTTATCAATGTCTACAATGATGAAATCTCAAAAATATTCATAAGGCCAACCAGCAATGTTCTAGAAGAGCTGCTTTGAAGAGCGATAGTCTGTTGATGCCACAAAAGCCAAACTTGATTACAAACACCATCAGACCAGCTGACTGCTAGTTAAACATGTATGCTATTGTGCAAGTAAAGCATTCAGCAGATGATTTTGGATGACTCCAGTTTATCAAACATTAAATCTAAAAACAGAGACTATGTGGTCTTTAGAGAGAAGAATAATAGTAGGCTTGCAGATGAGTGCATCTGAGGAGTGCACCCCTACTTCAGTTTCCTGCAGTTCTCCTGCTATGCTGAAGGGTAGGGGGGCATTAGACCATAAAAGAGTCCCTTTTGGATCACCGATCTGCACTATAACACTAAACACTGAGCCAGTCAGGTCCAGGCCACTCTGCGGGAGATGGCCTGTTTGCAGCTCTCTGGGTCCACGCTGGCAGCGGGCCACAGGGCTTTCTCCAGCCCGATCAGCAGGTTCTGGTGGCTCTCGGTGATGTTGACCGGGTGCCGGGCCCTGAGCAGCTCGTAGGCGGCGACGAGCCTCATGTTGTGCCGGACCATGAGGTACTGGATGACGCAGGTCGGGGCGAGGGAGTAGCCGTCGCGGCAGTGCACCAGGACACGCCGCCTCTTCTCGGCGGACGCCGCGATGCACTCGTTGATGTCCTCGAAGCTGCGCCGCTCCAGGGCGGGGTCTCGGTCCCCGAGGTCCACCTTCAGGCGGGACCAGGTGTGCCGCGCCCGGCGGGAGCAGGTGCAGGGGACCAGGCAGAGGCTGCTCTCCCCCGGAAGGCTGCTCATGTCCACCACGCTGTCGATGTTGTTCCGGCACAGCGTGCGGCCGCTGTAGGCCGCGTTGACGTTCCCCACGTAGATGCAGTCCGTCACCTTGGAGATGACCGGCTCAGAGTGCTGGAACTGCTCCGTGCCGCCCTGCTTGGGTTCTGTGGCCTCTTCCCCTCTGCCCCCAGCACCGCCCACTCCCACCCCGGCCCCGCCCCCAGCTCTGCCCCTTCGGCTGCGGTTGCGCCATTTCTTGGAACTGGAGCGAGAGGGAGGGTTGGAGTCTGACTCTGAGCTGCTGTTCCAGGGGGGAGAGAAACGAGAGAAGGCGCTGGAGGACTTGTTCTTGGAGAGGGAGAGTGGCTCCACGGGACTGGAGAGGCCCGAACTGGAGGCTGTGGTGGACCCTGACGCACAGAACAACGACGCCCTCTCCAGGGAGCCAGTACTGCTGGCAGCTCCTGCACTGTGGGCCTGCTCCATCTGAACGTAGGTATACAGACGCACACAGATACAGTCAGATGCACACAGACACACACACATACAGACAGATACAGACACAGCCAAGGCAACATTGAGAAGACTACTAATTAAAATACTGAGAGTAGAGGAAAAACACTAGCCATAATGAAAATCTAGAGCTGATTTTGGAACTATATATATATATACATATATATATATATATATATATAGGCCTGTGTCAAGCAATGGCCTAGACTGCAGACATGCTAATGGCATTAAAAAAGAATTCAAGGCTTTTTGAGCCTTTTTTTCAGCATTTTTAAATGTTTTTTTCACTGTCCACTGATCAAGTTGACTCTTTTTGACATGACAGGCAGATTTAAGCGGAATCAAACCACCTTTACAGAACAAGATAAAAATCAAATGCTGCTACTAAACAGTCAGACAAGGAGGTACTGTTGAGTTTGCACAGCTGGATTACAATTACAGATTAGGAGAGAGCATCAGACAGTACAGATGGAGCTAGCGAGCCAATGGGCAACCAAATATTTACCTGGGATAACAGCACGAGCTGCAGGTCAGCAACATACCTGTCTTACCTGGGTAATGAGGTACCATGTGCAGAGCAGGTGAGTAGCTCACCTGGGCTTTGAAGTTGTTCTTCCACTCCTGCGTCTCCAGGGCCTTGAGGGAGACGCTGCTGTCAGAGGAGACGGAGAGGCAAAGCGGCCGGTTGGCACGGGGAGGCAGCTGGGGGGAGAGCGCCATGGCGACCTGCCGCTGCTCTGGCTGTTCCTGCCTGCTCATGAGGAGGTTTGGACAGGAGCCTGATGCACGCACACAGAGGGGATAGTCAACACCGGGGTCATCGGGGCAGGCCAATGCCACGCTTTTTCCACCTCAGTGAATTAATGAAAATTACAGTACGGTTTTAGTGAACTGCCATTAGTTCAAAACATGGCTTCCTTGGGGCTGCTGGATGGCTCCTTTGGTTAAGGCACCGTGCTGTGGTGCGTGGGCGAGCCTCACGGCCTCGGATGGAACCTGGACAGTGCCAGAGCCAACTGTGGCTGGTAGCTCCATAGGGAGGTATGCAATTGGCGCCTGTGTTGCCCAGGGAATGGTAGGGTTCAGTCAGATAGGGTTTCTCGTGCATTTCTACATTGTGATCACCGTGGGTCGATGATAGATTGACAGTAGGCTGCAGTCAAAGCCACATATGAAAGGTCTTCCTCCTACGCCACTATACGTCTGCAGTGTGAAAAGAAGCATCTGGGACACCACGTGTTTCGGAAGTTGTCTACACTCTCGCGAATGCTCAGCCGCATTTTGGGCAATATTGCCATTTTCAGTTTTACATCCTGAATGAAACTTTGCTTAAACTTCCTTTCCTTTATAATGCACCTTCACCACAACACTACAGAATTTCTCCATGACTTTTGAAATCACATCATTTTTATCAATATGCGTGCAAAAGGGGTAAACTTTATTACCTTATATTTTTTGACTTGACCCCCGCCCCCCCCCCCCCCCCCCCCGACTATCCATTGCTCCTCATAACCTGAATGCTCTCATTCTTAAAAATCGTGCTGCATTGCACATATGCCTGTGTGTTTCCCAAATAGCAAGTGTCAAACAGTATCCAAGGTCCCACAGCTCAGCAAATGGACCATCGTCCCCAAAGTTAAACATTAACATAGGAAACGCCAGCGAGCTGCTGCCGTTCTAGATTAACAATGCTCCAGGAAAATGTCATTATTTGCATATGTCACTAAAGCTAGCTAATTAGCACTGATAAGCTGTCTTTCCTATATGACAGAGTACAGTAAAAGCATGAAGTTTTGAATCGATTTACAGTTCTGACACGGTTGTACAGACCTGCTTCAATAAAGCAGTACTGCTGCAAATTTCAAACAAGTTTAATCACACACTTCCACTACAAATGCCTAGAATTAGCCCTGTCTTCCCAAACAGAGCAATTACAATAAGACAACTTACCAGTAGCACATTCTGATCGTGTTATGGCTGACTGTAAACCACCATGGATCTTGAAAGTATTTTGAAGATGTTTGCCTATAAAACAAGAGAACACTACAGATGTTGGACCTACTGTGAAATAATTAAGACACAGATTCATTCAAATTAACAAAATATAACACTCGAAAAAAATGAAGACATATTGAGGATTTATTCTGGGCTTTTAAAAACAGAACGGTACTTTCCAGGAAGGAACTGCAGTGTCAGATACAAACAGAACCCCACAAAGATCCCACAAAAGAGGTAGACATAATAAAATTTGGTAAATAAATGACTAAATAAACAAAATAATGATAATGGTTAAATAACAGAATGTGTACGTTACAGAACATGCAAGAGAAAATTTCCATAATGATAAGAGAATGACAATATCTACTGTGATAAAGAACACTGATGAACTGATTTTGTGATAGACGTGACTGACATTTTACATAAGGGGTGTCCAATCTTAATCTGAAAGGGCCGGTGTGGGTGCGGGTTTTTGTTTCACCCTAGCACTACAATATCCGATTTAACTATTTAACTAATCATGGTCTTCGATGAAGATCTTGATAAGTAGAATCGGGGGTCTCAGTGTTGGGCTAAAACAAAAATCTGCACCCACAACGGCCCTTTTCGTATAAGCCTGTACACACCCCTAAATTACATGATGTAGCCTATATTTGTAATAGACATTTCTATATTTGTAATAGACGTTTTGCATCAAATTTTTTCTAAAAGACTTTTGAAAATAGTATTTACCTGTCCGGCCGTTCCTTTTGGAATTCAGTTTCTTATCCAGCAGCCTAAGTGCAATAAAGTCTTTATTCCATTTGTCTATCGACTCCATTTTCTGGAATGTTGCGGAGAGAAATTTAATTAGCAACATTTATATCAATTGCTAAAATCCATCTAATCAAAGGCATTCTCAGAAATAACTCTACCGATTAACAACCTAAATAACTTGGCTAGATATCTATCCCTTCATTTTGGATGACTTTAATGCCGTTGCCCAGCCATTTGAAACTTGTAGACAACTAGTTTGCAGTCACAGCAAATCGACGTCGGGAAGTTGGCCAACTTCAATGATCACGCATTCTAATGACAACCTAGAGCAAATATACCATTTATCAAGATAAGCTGCATATGAAATACATCACAACGCCATCAAAAAATAAGGAAACTTAAATTCTTTCGCCATTCATCCACTCATTCTATGCAGCAGTGTGGCACACACGAGTAAGAGAAGCTCACGTGCCGAGAAAGGGATTGTGGTCCGATATGAGTCGAAATAACTAAAGGCTGGCTCGGCAAACCCGCTTCCACTATCATTTTGTTAATATTCACAGAAATGTACGATAATGCTTGGTGTGATGATTTTATGCATGTTATAATCATGACCAACAACATTAACTAAAAGAGAGATAAACATAAAAAACAGTGACCCAAGTAAAAGTGGGGTTCATTTTATACATTTGTTGTAAGAACCCACACATCGTGGAATTTGTCATTTATAAATTGGCAGGCTGTATACTTATTGACGCTGTTTGCTATAATTAGTTTCATGCATTTTTCATTAAAAAGATATATAGACAAATGTGTTGTCAGGCGTGGCTGCTTCTTAAACAATCACCATCAGTTTTATAGCTGTACTTTGTCACCGTTTTGGTGGTTTGTTGAAAATGGCAAATGGTTGGTTCAGCTAGCAGGACAACAGTCTGGGTAAATGAAATCAGTTAAATGTACGTTTACAAAGAAATCCATGTTAAAATGAATAAATTCTGGTTTCATAAATAAAGGATTAAAAAAGAGAATTAATGAAATGTTACATGACGGAAGTCTTCCCAATAATGTGTCATGCTGAAGCTACTGATTGGCTGCAGATTTCAGCTTGAAACACCCAGTACCTCTGTGATCTATGATAGGACAAACTCTCAACAGACTCTCAACATGCTGCAGTTCCCTTGTTCTCCATCATCCAAAGATAGAGGAACCCTGTTGAGGGTAGTTATAGCCACCAATCTGAACATATTATATTTTACTGTTTTAATCTTCTGAATACGCCAATAAGTGCATCTTCAGTTTCAGGTGAATTATTATTTTGCCAATGATCAAGTTCCAGCCTTGGACAGTAAACCACACAGTCAAAATCTGTCTTACCTTTGTCTTACCTTGGAACAGAGCACTGAAATAAAATGATGGATGCTTTGTTTACCCTGCTTCTCCAGCTATACGGATCCTGCTAGTTTCCTCGAGTTTGCTCTGTACCACTACTCCTCATGCAGCCACGCAGAAGGGAAGAGACATTAAGTGCAAACATTTACGTAGCGGCCGCACGACTCCCTGTAATTGGACAGATTCACCGCTCTCCAGGTATCCTGGTAACGCAGGCTAAATGGTGATGTCACCTGGATGCGAGCAAGATAAGCACAAGAGGCACTCGAGCCATTGGCCCTACACGAGTGAAGTGCGCACCATGCTTCTCGTGCGAGCAACAGGTGTCCATTTTAAGAAAACAATCACTGTTCTCTGGACTTGCCTCGTCTTGTGTTTCCCTGTTTAAGACAGGGGAAACTAACGATGATCTGATTCTTGGAACTGCATGCATGTTGCCATATAAAGGCAATGCTGTAAGCATAAATTATTTTGATGCATATTGCAAATCCCTGTTTTTTGTGTGCAGGATAGCCTTTATTAGAAGCCTGTAGAGTCTTACGACGCTGAGAGAAATGAGATAATGTGAAGAAAGAGCGCAACTAAAATTAAGCTGCTGTGCAGCTAAAACACATTGATGTGAAGCATAATTACAAATTGATGTGATACCTGATTATAAAATATCTGAGACATCTGGTGGTTGAATAAGGAGTCTGGCCATTATGGATGCTCGCTTATGCATGGAGATGGAGAAGGAGCGCGGCTCGGGTGGGTGGCCAGCAGCCAGATTAGCATTTCAAACTGCTCCCGCCCCCCCTCCCCCCAGCCCTTTCATCCAGAGGGATCGCTTTTCACCAGCACCAGTGCACATCTGCCCAGGCAGACCAGACCAGACCACACTGTTACCACGGTGCTGTTCCCCCAGCTTCACTCCTTTCTTAAGTGGCCATTGTCTTTGCGCCTGGTTGAGGTTGTTTTACATACGCTCCCCAAACCCTGTGAGCGCGCAAATTTACGAGGTAGGAGGGGGACAGAACCGTGCATGTGGGGCAGACGAGGGGTGAATCTGAATTTAATGCCCTTTGATGGACAGACCCACATAAATTTGCATTTGAAGTGAGCAGAGTGATCGTATTGGTTTGCTTCCTACTTTGGTGGTTTCAGGGACTATTTCAAAGGTCTGTAGTCTTTCAATGGACATGTACGGCTCTTTTGCTGTGGATAGAAAATTCAGTTGATTGATTGGTTCATACAAGTTAGGGCTTGACAGAATTCAGTGGCTCCACCTACTATGGCATTACTTGTTTTCTTTTTACATCTAATCTCTTATTTTCTTCCAAATCTGAAATGCCCAGCCAAATTTGTAGGCCGGTCCCATTCTGACAACGTCTGTAATCAGTATGACTGAGTTCAGAATTGTCCACATTTGCATGCAGCTAACTTTTTTCCCGGCAAGGTTGCATTTAATCCACAGTTCATGCAGCCAAACTGAAGGCACCAGATTGACCAGATGATCCACCAATGTGTTCTGAGGTGGGCAAAGTGGTTGAGTAAAGGTTTGGCTTTGCAGGTGTACCCAACCCACTGAACAGGCCTAATGTGCAACAGATCTGCTCAGTAACAGGCAACCATCTATCTGCATATTTAATTAAAACAAATACAAGTTTAAAATATGTCAACCATTGGCATTCTCAGATTTGCAGATGTATAACTTCTGGACTTAATAAGAAAGAAAATACAGAATAAGAAAACCACACCTACTGTACGAACAACATGTCTCACAATTGAAATCTATTATCATTGATCTGTCAGCATAAACATCAGCAGCTGTCCCTCAGGGTTACTGTACTCCAATTACAGAGGAAGATTAAAAAGTGATAATGAAGCCACATGCGAGCTGACTAACAGCCTATATTGTTCTGTTCTTGTTGGTGGAGCGACCTGCACTGCGGTGTGTGTGTGTATGTGTTTATGGGTGTGAATATGTGTGTGTGTATGTGTTTGCGTGCATGCGTGCGTGTGCGTGTGTGCATGCATTCATGCGTGTACTGATTTTTCACTTGAAGCTTTGCTGCTTGGTGTCCTTGGGACAGCATAAGTAGTGTTTGATGATGAATAAAAGCAAGCAGCTATGAATATGTCTTGTACTTCCTAGTCTTTCTAGGCAGCCAGTCTCATGCCAAGCCATGCTCCCTTCACATGCACATTAACTATGCTGTTTTATACTCTAAAACACAATGGCATGTCCCACTTTGCAGAATACAGATTGAATAAAAACATCTGTATGCTGAAGTTCCTATATACTGTACATTTTTTACCATCATAACTAAAAAAAAAAATCTAAAAATAAATGCTTGCACATCAGTAAAAAATGCATTGGGAGCCATGGAAGTGCATTGATTGATTCCTATGAAAAAATGTATAAATGAATGGTGACTGCAATGTCTCTGTGAATTTTTTGTAGCCGAAACATTGGCAGTTGTATGTCCCATTCATCACTGGAAAAATTAGGTTTTAAACAGTCTTTAAAATGACAAGAATGTTCATGTTCAGAGGGAGCATGAGTGTTTTATGTATCAATGGCCTTTAAAATGTGAATTTTATTCACGTGGTTTATACATTAATCTTTTCAGCAAGGCTAGCCTTGTTTTCAACTATGTGCTTATCGGGTCTGACAAAGGTAAAATTTAGAACCATGCAAACTGCCCTCTCAGCCAAGTCTTTATTACTGTTACAAAGGGACTCCGAAATGAACTGCTCTTTTTTCAATGATAGAGGAAAGCGCTTTTGGCACAATTCACATGTATAGCATACGTGCCTATGTGCACTTCGGGGCAAACCTGACAATTCTTTGGGCTGTGTGGTTTGCAAAAGGGCCTTCAGAAAGTGAATTGTTTGTGTTGAATGAATGCATGTGTGTGTGTGTGTGTGTGTGCATGTGTGTGCACATGAACCATTCAAGAGTGTTAAACCTAAGTTTAAAAATGGAGAATACACCTTATGTATTGATGCTCAGAGTTTTATAAGAACAAAAATACCCACTCCCCTCAGAGTCTATTTTGAGTATAAAATTAAAATTAAAATCAGCAGCTGGGCTCTCCCCTCTGAGTCATGTTCTACTCAAGGTTTCTTTCTATTACCAACCACAATATGACAATGCCCTTTGTAAAAAAAAAAAAAAAAACTCTTATACAAATAAATTGAATTGAATTGATCATTATTTCTCACCAGGAGAGGATACTTGAAAACTTACAAAAATGAGACAGGTTGGATTTATAATCCAAATTGTCATTCATCATTTACATGGCAGTTTTAATAACAAAAAAAATGGCACTTTCTAGTAAGTCATTTATTATAATGCATACATGCAGTATATCCTAAAATGTACACAAAGCATATGCAAATATACATAATGTATTTAGAAATGAATGTGTTTATGGAAACTAGACAAACCACAAACGTGGCCCAAGAAGAGAGATAAGTGTTTGTGTCTGCGCTGGCTGGCCTTTCAGAAGGGCTTTTTGGTGAAGGGGATCTTCAGGGCGTGTTTGAGCGCCAGGGCGTTGTCCACCTGCTCCGCAGACAGCAGGGAGTGCCACTGGGCCACCGGCCTGCGGGGGTTGGACAGCATGTCGGCCCAGTGACGCAGCTGGTTCCCGCTGGCCGAGCAGCCCAGGAATATTTTCCCGATCGCGTCGTTCCGGCTCATGTTGTCGTGGTCCCACACGGAGATCACCAGCTGGACCTTCTGCAGAAACAGAAGATCGGAACATCGGAACATTCTCAGGTGAGAAAATGTCATTAAGCCCAACTTGTCTCAGGTTTTTCATATTAATATATATTTTCATGAGCTGCATTCAAAGCACTCACAAAAAATTCTAACAAGAATCCAAAAAACATCTATTTCATCAATTACAACCAAAAATGTATGTTTCATAAATAAATTATTTATACAGTTTGTAGATATATTGGCAGATTGGACACCACAGCACCCAGGTTAATGTGGGCCATTACTCCAGTGACAGAGTGAATCTACTTGAAACCCAAAATGGTTATTACTATTATGCTGACAACAGTTACATCTTTTTCTAAATTACTTAATGGCAATTGAGCATTATGAATTGGGATGATTGATTAAGAAAAAATTGATTAAAAACTGGCTCAGAAATCCTTCATTGCACATTCTGTTTTTAGTGATGTCCTTTATGTCTGTTACATTTTGAACAATTAATTTTCAAAAATTGAAAAAAGCGCTACATTTGTGTATTTGCTTTGATATCTTTACAAAGGCATGTATCCAATAATTGCAGAAATATTTTAACTAATTCTTTAAACACCACTATTGGCAAATTGAATGTATGGTTACAATGAAGTAAAAATAAAAAGCACAACATAAGAGACAACATAATCTATGAGCCAGACATAAGGACCAGAATCACATATAATAAATACTGTATATTAGCAGAAAATCATAATTTTCCAGAACTGAATAGAATTAAAGCTGAGATTTATGCAGTCTTTGAAGCATATCCGAATGGTATAAATCCTGTGTTGTTACAGCAGTAGCTTTCATTACTTACCTGTATCTGATCAAAGGAAACTTCAAAGTTAAATGATTCGTTGAAATAAGGATTCAGTGTCTTCTTCTTCACTGATGTCTTCTTCTTCTTCCATTTTCTCTTGTCCAAGACCAGCTGCACTTTCACATACGGGTCTATTGGTGGATGAAGAGGCAGCATTACTGAGACTAATCAAACAATCTATCCGTCAAACAGCCAACTTATCCACGGCTCACAACCTGTCTCACAACCTCTGTTGTTTTGTGCATGTGTGTGTGCGTGTGAGTGTCTGTGTCTGTGTGTGTGTGTGTGTGTGTGTGTGTGTGTGTGAAAGTGTGTTTGAGTGCACTGATTTGTCACTTCAAACTTTGCTGCTTGGTGTCATTGGGACAGTACAGGCAGAGTTTGATGAGTGAATGTGCATGAATGTGTACGTATGTGTGGGCACAGCCATATGTACCTGATAACCCTCCAACGTCCATCTTCTTCAGGTTCTTGGCTTCCAGAATAATGACAGTCAGCTTGCTGGCAGTGGGGACGTAACGCAGAGAGAAGCAAATGTCCCCCAGGTTCTCTTGCTGTTAGACAACAAAAGGCAACATTCAAAACCCCAATAAGCAAACAGCATCACCTGCCCGAGTGCTGCAATGAGACGGGCAGTCAATAATAATGAGCCTGTGTGGTTATAGCGCTGTTGATATGGGGGCGACATAGCTCAGGAGGTAAGAGCGGTTGTCTGGCAGTCGGAGGGTTGCTGGTTCGATCCCCGCCCTGGGCGTGTCGAAGTGTCCCTGAGCAAGATACCAAACTCCTAACTGCTCTGGTGAATGAGAGGCATCAATTGTAAAGTGCTTTGGATAAAAGCGCTATATAAATGCAGTCCATTTACCATTCCATTTACTTGTAAGCCTCTGATTTACCTCAAACTTGGAGGCCTCAGTCAGGTCTCTCCACTCTTCAATCACATGGTTCCAGTCAATAGTGCCGAGCTGCAGTCTCAGTTCGCCGATGATGTCATGTTTGGTGAACCTGTTGAAGTCAAACACCTGCATCACCAGTGTGGATTCATTGAGTTCAGCCAGCGGAATCTGCAAGACAGGAAACAGGCCGTGAGCTTTACAGTAAATAAAGCAGACCAACATGTGAAAGCATGTGAGTTTCTGAAGCAAGAAATATGAGAAGAATATTTAGATGTTATATTGTTATATTTACATTCCATGCAATAGATTTAAGTTTTTTTGTTTTGCAGGCTGTAGTGTGGATGACCCTCTGGACTGCAGCACTGAGACATCCTTGCCCACATTATAAATAATGGCCCCAGCCTATGGCTGAGACAATGACCAGTAGCAAGGATGTTTTAACAAAAAATAAGTGTATACAAGAGGGAGGCAATCTGGGATTTTAGTAAAACAGTGGTGATTTACAGAGTGGTCTCTGTAAGCTTCAATTCTGAATGACAGGTCATTTTCACTTAAAAAAAAAACATTCTTCAAGGGTGTACAGTATCAGCAATTATTCTGTTTTTGAAAGTTGAAACAGGCATGTGTCGCACCTGGAATTTGAAGAACTCGTTGAACGCTGGCTGGAGGGTTTTCCTGAACACCTTGGTCTCACAGGTCTTTGACTTGTTGGGGAGGATGTAGACTTTGACGTAGGGGTCAGACGTACCCCCCAGGTCCATGGCCTTCAGCTCGGCGGCCTCCTTCACTCCCACTGTGAGCTGAGAGAGGAGGCAGGGACAGGGGACAGTGAGCGGCGTGAACGCCTACTTCAGGGGACACTGGATACACATCAAAGGAAGCCCACGCCAGTTTGATGTGAATTGCAAATACCACTTACACATCTGAAAAACTGAAAATATACAGTTAAAGGACACGTACTGGATGTTGAAAATTACTGGGTCTATAGCGAATTAAAAGCTAAATTAATTTAATTAAATTCATTTAAAGTAAATGTAGACATTTTTTTTAAAACTAAGACCTTCCTTGAGATATAAAATTTATAAAATAAAAGATTAAAAAAGTTTTTTTATTGAGCGAGTAAATGAGTGAACATTGAGTGAAAGCGGTGTGGACCTCAGACGTTTCTGCTTTGTATTCCAGCGAGTACAGGATTCTTCCTTTCTGCTTGTCACGTGATCCATACTCCAAATCATCCGCATCCGGCTGGACCTGTCAATCACATCATATTGTGCTCATTGTACAGCACAGGTATGCTAATCGCAGCAGGAGTACTCAGTGCTTTTCACAGTCAGAGCGCAGTAGCACGGGTATTTATTTAGAGGGATGGCTAATCCACTTGTGTACTTAAGAGTTCAAATGGAACAAAACACTTTCTGACTCCTGGGATTCATCATTACTTCCCGCAATGTCTGTTCATATTTGCATACTCTCCATACTCCTTACACAATCACCCACAAACATATTTAACAAAACACATTAATAATACTCCAAGTCCTTTGTATGTTCACATATACATACATACATGCATACATATATACAGTACATACAGTACATACATACTTCCTTCTGTACATGAGAAATATATGCATAAAATATTTACTGCATGCAATGCTGTGGACCTCTGAGTTTGTGTGCAGGTTCCAGAGAGCACAGCTGTGTTTCTATTATGAGCAGCGTTTCATATATAAGGCCCAGTACAGACCCAGTAAGGCCGTATCCTGAAATGGAAAAGTATTCAATATTTCACAGTGAAGACCGAACAGAAGGCAGAGGAGCATGTGACACAGCTGGGGGTCTGTCTCACCAGCGCGGTGGTGCTGGAGCCGTTTACGCCTTTCAGATCTATCTTCTCCTCCTGCTTCTTCCTCTTCTTCTTCCCCTTGCAGCAGCATTTCACACAGATGCAGAGAAAACAGACCAGGAGAAACAGGAGCCCGGCGGCAAAGATGGCGTAGACTGCCCACCTAGGCACTGCCCAGGGGAGGGGGACAAAGAGAGGCACGTAGCTTAGCTTAGCCCTGCTGTATTCACGGACAACACCGCCACATCCAAAGTGATTTCCGTGCCGTACCCACAGCCACAGAGGCCATTCTGTAATGGCTGCCTGGGGCACATATTTACAACATGATACCAGACCAGAGCCAGAGGGAGGATTAAGAGGAGATAAACTTGTAACAAGTGAAAATTGAGAGCTATGAAATGTGCTGTTGGTGTGGAATTGGATATGACATGTGTACAACAGGTGTAGACGGCAGAGCGGCATCTTTAATGGTGGCCTGGAACTACCGAGGGTAGGGTTTGGGGGGGGGGGGGGAGGAATCGGAGCACCGCGGCGGGCAGGACACTCACGCGGGATCTTGTTAAGCAGCTGCTCAATGAACCCGGGGGGTGCGGCGGTGGTGCTGTTGAAAGCCCTGGTGTGGGTTACAGCAGGGATGTTACCACTCCGATGAGGGTATTTTAATGGGGTTTTAGTCGGCATGGTCTTTGGAATGAAATGATGAGACCTGGAACAAGATGGATAGCAGACACACGCTTTTCACAAGAGTGCAACCAGTTCATGCCATTCATTGCTTAGCTTCTCCTCCGCTAGCGTCTTGGCTGGTCTGAAATGATACTGCTCCCTTCCATACAAAATACACAGAATTGCACTGATGATTATGTAGCTATGGTAGTGACCACAGTGCTAGACCATAAGATCTTCCTTTTTTGCCCTCATGCCTCATACATTAGAAATCAACATTTCAACTTAATTTCAGCTTTTGGTTACAGGACACACATATATGCATGCATGCACACATGAAAACACACATCCACACATAGACACGCATCACACATACACACACGAACATTCCTGCTAACATACAGCACATGCAAACACAAGCATAAATTAATCCCATGTATCATACCCAATTAATCCCAATCATGCACGACTTGAAAGGAATTTAATAGGAAGTTTCTCTAACAGCCTTGAAAACCTGCTTGCCCTGACAAAGAGCGGAAATTTTGCCCCCAGCCCAGCTAAAGAGTGGAGAGGCCTGCTGACAGCCGGCCATTAAAACAGGGCGAGCTTCAGACTTCAAACATAGGGCGTGGGCAGAAAAACAAAGGACCCAAATGCATTTCTGCGACAAGAACGCACGTACACACACGCGCGCACACACACACACACACACACACACATGCACGCACACACGCACACACACACACACACACAAACATACACTCACACACATGCTTTTCTAATGACATACAGTGCAGGCCATAAATATTAGGTCATCTGTAGTTTCAAAAAAAAAAAAACTTTAGGAAGAGAAGAGTTCAGATAATATGTGCAAATTCATTGAATAAGAAACCAAAGTACAAACTGTTTTTTTATTTCTACCAACAATAACACAAAAAGATGACTTTTACTTAAAAATAATCTTAGACATGACTTTCCTCAAAATAGACTCCATTGGCTTTAATTACAATTAAATGAATCAATCGAAGTCCATCCAATCATTTTGCAAAGTGGGAGGTGGAGGTGTCGTAAAATCTTGAGTGAAATCTCATCGACCTTAAGTTTTCCAAAAAAAACCCCAGGTTTCATAATACCATTGGTATTTCAAGTAAAATAGGCATAAAAGTTGCAAGAAATATGGCAAAGAAGAAGGAGTTAGTCTTAGATGGGTAGGGCCGAGTAAACATTGTTGCAAAAAGGTTGTTCCCAGTGAGTAAGAAGCTTAGAATTTCCAGGTGCAGTGTTCAGTACACACTCAGAAGGTTCCAGCTGATGGGCAGAAATATTAACAGGAAGATGATCAGGAAGATCAAGAGGAAGAAGACAAATATCTTGTGTTGCTGGTTCTTTGCCATTTTTTGTGGGGAATAATCTTGCCACAATATGTTTACTTGGCCCAACACATCTAAGCCTAACACCTTCGTCTTTCCCATATTTCTTGTAGCTTTAGTGCCTATTTTACTTACACCGCAGGCCAATGGTATTAGGCTACCTGTGGTTTTAAAAAACTTATGACACTATTTTGTGGACAGCCATGTCTAAGATTATTTTTAATTAAAGCTAATTTTTTTGAGTAATTGTAGGTAGAAAAAAAATGTGTATACTTTGGTTTCCTCTCAGAAATGTAATTACATTCATCATCACAATATGCACAACGCCAAGGCAAGAAGGCTTTGTGTTGAGAGCATACAGAATAAAGGAAGCGGAAATAATCCAAACACAGGTAACAGGTGAACACTCAACTACAACACTCAAGCAAGTTTCACAGACACAACACCTCCCTCGATACATGCAAGAGCAGCGAAGCAGAAAGTTCCATCCACATTTCCCTGAGCATGTTAGCATTGAACCGCAGCCAATGACCGGCTCAACCTCTACTTGTTCAGTCACCATGAGGTTCTGTACAGTCTGGACCAAGAGCATTGTGTGTTTTTGTGTCCCTGAGTTTCTGTGTGGCCCAGACTGAGAGTGCTCATTGTTTCTCTTTTTCTAATTCGGGTCCTCCTAATTAGGACTTCCACAACAGGCAGAGAGGAAGGAAGCCATTTCCTCCAGTGCAGTGGCCCGGCAGGGCTGTGTTGTGGCACTGCAGAGTACTGGGTTCACTAAAGGAATCCTTTACCTCTAAAACTCAGACCAAAAGACAGCAGTAGGAAGTCAATCCCTCTGATACAAAAATGTTTTTACTGTTGTAAATACCATTTCAGTGTGTGTGAATTTATGTGGCCTTTTGTGTAGGCCTATGCCGTAAAAAGTGTACTAATGTGTGTTAATGAAATGTGTGCTAAGTGTGCTAACTGATAGTTCTTTTTAATCAGGGACTCCCAACCCTGTTCCTGGAAATCAACCATCCTGTTGGTTTTCACTCCAACCCCAACACAGCACACGTCATTCAACAGCTAGAGATTTTGTTGAGCTGCTAATTAGTAGAATCAGGTCCCATTTTATAATTGATCTATGTTCTATGTTTTGAAATGCTTTTGTTGAGTTAAACCATTTCACCATATTATCACTGGATATTATGAATGCATATGCTTAGTCAGCGTGGCATGTTTTGTCATTAAAGTTGATTTGACTTCTTCCCACAACTCATAAATAATGAAAGAATCCTTCAGTACTTGTATTAAACCAACCAAAGTCACATTTTATCAACTGTTTCACATTTCAATAACTGATTCACTGTATCATAAATCACATAATAAAGGGTGTAACCAGGAACAAAGCAAAATATCAGCACTCACTGAATCAAATGTCAGACTTAATTTGGTTAATATGATTCTGCTTCAGATGAACACCTTTGAAAACACAGACAACTTAGTGTACTGATAAAATGTACATGTTTACTATTAACTATTTCTGCACCTATTTTAAGACTTGACCTTATATGTCCCTAGGTGTGCACATGTATACAGTGTGTTTGTTAATATGCCTAGAAATAATTCAGCCCCAATTGAACCTGTAATATGTCATCTGTATTAGTCAATTCCATGTAAGTAGAGCAAATTACTTTAGCAGTCATGAATACATTATGAGGAAACATTTTAGCATTCTGATGGATGAAATATCAGTAACCTACATGCTGAGGAACTTTTGATTTCCGAAGAAATACCCTTTCCTTTGAGTACAGCCTCTGTGTAATTCTAATATCCAAACATGATTAAATTCCAATCATATGTATCTCACCACTTGTAAAAATCCAATCCATATTTATTCCATACAATACAAAGATATTAGATAATTTACTGTATCCATAACCATATTCTTTCTGCTATTGCGGTTTTATAGACATCATCATTTATAGTCATCATAGATCATGTGTGATCATCTGGGAACCATATTTTACACAGAATAAATCAGGTGAGCATTGCCTTCACAGTTACACTACACATGTAATCATAAATGTAGATTTCCTGTGGTTCACCCGAACTTTCATATTCCACATCTGTTGGTTACTGAAGGCCTTACCCAAAACTCCTTGTGCCTTGTATTTGTTTTAAAACTACAGGGAAACTAAAAAGGGAAGAATCGTAAGGTGGTTTCCTACCGTATTTCCACCAAAGACAAATCTGCTCCTCCTAAGGGTGCCCCTCTCTCTCGCTCACACTGCCAGTGGTCTATTCCACTTCTCTGGTAACTTCATGGCCTATTAAAAGTTATTGTTCACTTAGAGAGCGATGAAGAACAATCCATTGTGGCTTCCGCTGTGCACTGCAGTGAACGCTAGCACGGAGCCAGCCACACCTCATGTTTACACACACTGACCTGCACACCGAGAAACGCACGCTGCATTGGTATGTGTGGAACTCCACCCTAGGAAAACCTCCATGGTGAGTCAGAGGGATAAAATATAAATTAAACTAGGATGTTTCCCCCATGCACTTTCCACAAACGAATATATTTCACAGTGTACAGGTATTGTAGCACAGAACTATAACACCAAATAGCATCATTATCTTATTGCTGTACCTAAAATACATCATCCATAATATTCAGGATGCAATGTTAGTGTAACTATAAAGCACAGCTTTCAATGTCGGTTGGACTACTACAGTGTCAGATGTTCAAGAAGTGTAATTAGTACAGTTTACTACTAGTTCTTTATGAGCATTCAGTCCATTGCCCATTATTAGGATGAAATGAAGAGCAGTTTAATTGCAAGTTAAATTCTTTCTTTTAAAAACTCCACCACAGACATACAGTATATGAGGAACCATTTGAGGAGGAAAATGGCTCCCTCTGTTGATCATATATCAAAATTCCAGGCGATAAAAGAATATACAGGTGTTGTTGCTTTTCGCTTGCAATATAGGTCTGCTTTCAGTATAGATACTGAAAAATCACGATTATGAGAGCTGCATTCTGTATTCACATGATTAAGAGAACTGTATTTGGTATTTCATTACATGATTAAGCAAACCTTATTCTGCATTCAATTACATGATTAAGATAACTGTATTCTGTATTAAATTATATGAGCAAAAGACAACTGCCCAAAGAATCACACAGTGAGGACTTAACCAAACCTCGTTGTGCAAGAGCAACTCCTCTGGTGTATTGTGGACCTGCAATCAGAACATGCATGTCTGCTCCTCTCCATCTGATGCATGTACAGTCAATCATTCAGAATCTTTGTGTAGAAGATTAAAATCAGGTTGCTTTGTCACACAACCAAAAATTTCCAGAAAAATATTTCTCAGGGGGAAAAAAATGAATTTTCCACTAATCCCAGGAAATCCAAGAAAAGGCTGGAATCCACTGAATAATGATTTATGGACATTTAAACACAAATATGGAATTGATATGTCGGGATTTTCAAAAATGATACTTATGAAAATGACTAAACTGCATTCTATTTAAGGGATTTGAAAAGCACTTGTGGATTAAGAAGACATTGGAATAAATATTTAGCCATAGTGAAGAGGTAGTGTGGACAGTTCAGTAAAAATAACTCACTCAATAATCTATCTGCTGTGACAATACTTTAAATGTAGGTGTATAGCTGCACTAATTTAAATATTACTGCCTATAAAAGAGGCATGACACCACACAGATTTGGTGTGTAGTGTTTGAATTTCAACTAGTGGCCCAGAATTATTGGTGATGAATTATTGGCTATTTGACCATTAATAAATAAATAAATAAATAAATAAATAAATACTTTTCTGATTCCTCAAAATGACTACTTTGTATGGGGCCAGTCCTGGTCTGGCAGCAGAATTCCCACTAGCTACTGAATAATGAATAGAGAGGGTTGTTTTACACCTATGCGCACATACATTACATCTTGGCTGTGTTCGGAATGGCTCACTCATTCCCTCCCTGCCTTCACACTATCGAGGAAACTCTACATACAGCACAACAGAGTGAAAAGAGACGATTTCGGACCCTACAGATTCTAAGCAGGTTACTTAGCAACGCGCCACGCAGCCATCTCGGGCTCATTTTCACCATTTTTAAATACAGTATAAGTTCTGTAAACTCCGGACTCGAGCTCAGACGTGACACAGCCTTAGAAATAGTCTATCCTAAATTTTGCAAAACTGTAAAACATCTGAAAAAGAAAACGAAAAAGCGTATAAAAATAAATACAAGTCAGTCGTGAAATTTCCATTGGCTCGTTTTGGGCATCACGTGGTTGAGCATTAGCCGCAATCAGCTGACTGAGATCAGAGCACAATGTAAATGAGACCCACCGTGGACCGCTATCAGCCTAAACGAACAGGGAAACGCTCTGAAGCCACGACTGAATAAAAATACAAAAATGAAGTTGCTGTTAATGTACTACTTTGTTGTCCTTGCATGGCCATCCCATGCTCTTGTTCGGTAAGTAATTTTGCTGGATGGTCAGTTGGATAGCTTCGGAATTGTTGTGACGCAGGATAGTTCTCATACAATTTTACTAGACGTTCTAATGTGACTGATTACATTATTCGATTCGCGTTTAAACATGAACCTTAAAAGCAAACCTATTTATTCGTTTCAGAGTTCCCTATAGGAGCGTCATCATTAATTATGAAAGCTAGATAGCTGGCCTTTACAAATGTCAACCTTTCAAACTTAATGTTACTGTTTTAGATCATTTATGATAAAAACAGGTTAACTGGAATAATGACTTGCATTTTTAAACACATTGCTATATTAACAAAAGTTCTTGCTGATAGATGTGCCTGTATTGGTTTTTGCTCAATGTAGCTTAATTTAAAAAAAATGTTTTGCATTACATTGTACGTACCTCAAGGTAGTTGTTGTCAATAATTCTGTATGTACTGCGTGTGTTTAATAAAGCTTTTAATAGCATGGTCTTTCATTGCACTATGCTGGGCATGTAAATACAGATCTGATTTTCTGTGATGCATTTGGGGTTCTTTTATGTTTAACTTTGTATAAGACATAAGCTGTGTTTAAGATAATTGGGTGTCTCATCTCACTGATTCAAGGGCAGATATAGCTTTCCTAGAAGTAGAGTGTAAGGGAAATGCTGTGAAATGATCACATAGTAAATGGAAACTGTCTGTCTGTGTGTAGAATTCCTCTGAAGAAGTTCCGCTCCATCCGACGAGCCCTGACGGACTCAGGAGGGAGCGCGGAGGACCTGCTGATGGGAGATGAGGCCCTGAAGTACAACCTGGGGTTCCCATCCAGCAACGCCCCTACTCCAGAGACCCTGAAGAACTACCTTGATGTGAGAACTCCCCTGGGTCCCAATGCCCCCACCCTGAGCATGGCTCGCAGCCTGTGCAGTGCCCTCTGCCAGAAAATTTGTGCACTTGTGCATGCTGGATATTTTGACAGAGTAGTTAAATATGTTTTTGACCACAGTTCAGCTGTGCTGACCATATAGATTCTAGCACTTCTTGTTTGCATATCTGTCCTGGTTTCAAGAGTGTTACCCTCTCTAAGAATGATAGCTATCCCTCCTTTTTATCCACAATTCATGTTATTTGATAGGTAAATAGTTCTGGGTAATAGTTCTGGTCTGTTAAATTGATGAGGTTTTTTAAGGCATACTCAGAAGTAAACAACAAAAGCTTAGTACCGATTAGCTTTTAATCCACCTGATGCTGCAAATTGTGTTTCAATGACGCTTGTAGTCATCAGCAGAAGATCCTCTCTTGCCCTGACTTAGCTTGTTTTTTTGGCCTGAAAGACGTGTGATCCAATCTTTGTGTTTGTGCAAAGAGCCCCAGAACAGAACAGGGGTTTGTCATGTGACAGGTGACTCACCAAATGCCCATTCTGTAAGCCACTTTATTCCAACCACCTGATGCAGATCTGTAACCAAAATTGAGGACACCGAGGTTGTGTCCTCTGTATTAAAAAAATAAAATTAAAAAATTAAAAAAAACGATTTTCAAGAGGCTTATTAGAGAATTTCTGTCAGGGTTTGCTAGTCACTTTTTTGACCTGATTGTGATTTCTTTTCTTCTTTCTCTCAGTCTGCAGTAGTGACTTTAAAAATTATTTTTTGTAATTTTGTATAGTTGTTGCTGTCTATACTGTATGTCTGAAGTTTTTGATAATGCACATTTCCCATCTGGGGTCTACAAATGTATATTCTGTGCAATTCAAACAAAGAAAAAAAACAATAATAACAACAAGAACCACCATACATTAATTAAGCATATATTACGGCAATGGGACATTTTTGTCTTTTGTAATTCTGGTTAACAGAGCATGCCACTGACATGGTGCCCTACTTTCATATATAATGTATCACAATGGAAGTCTGACACAGGGAGATCACAAATCCTGTTTCCCTGAAGCAGACTGTGCTTTAACAAGATAAAGATCACTTCTGGGAACGGCGGGAAGATTAGCAGGGAGAAGGAGCACAGTAAACAAGGATAAGAAAGCTTAGTGCTCATGACTGGAAGTATGACGTTTTTTATTATTTCTTCTTCTTCTTCTTCTTCTTCGCACTCCTTGAAAAATTTGTGAGCAATTGGACGTGACCGCTGAGTCACACTGCTTGAGAATCAAGGCTTGCTTTTGACCAATCTGTAACTGAAAAATAAAACTTTAATCTCTGGTCTTTTCAGGCAGTTTCAGCATAGTTTTATTACTGGCCAGATCCAGTTTGTGAGACTGAAAGGAAGAGCTCAGGAGAATTAAGGGTTTATTTTTACAGTCATGCATACGAGGCGTCCAGTCTATGGTCCACTGGACTGAAACAAAACACCACTTTGGATAGGAATGGTAGTGCTTGTAGACTTCATAGTATGTGATGTATGCTTCCATCACTCCATGCAATTGGAGGCCTACCTTCATTAGATCATGATTCATCAGACAAAGCATATGATGAAGCATTGGTTTATTAGCAAAACACATCTCTGGAACTTGAGCAGACTCGTATCTGTGTCAACCTGAACTGGCTCATAGTACCTTAAGGTTATGATGAGTCAAACAAGTGAGGCTAAGTTCTTTGCTATGGATGTTCCTGAAGGAATTGTGGTGGAGGCAGAATTGAGGTCTTTGTTTGGGGATAATGTGTCTTCCTATAGGAAGGGCTGATGTTGTGTTTGGGGTAATGTGTGTTCCTGTAGGAAGGGCTGATACTGTGCTTGGGGTAATGTATGTTCCTAATGGCAGAATTGGTGCTGACTTTTGGGGTAATGTGCGTTTTCCCATAGGCTCAGTATTACGGGGAGATCGGACTGGGCACTCCTGTCCAGACTTTCACAGTGGTGTTCGATACGGGATCGTCCAACCTGTGGGTCCCCTCTGTCCACTGCTCTCTGACTGACATTGCCTGCAGTAAGTCCCACCTGACTGTGCTGAGCAACTGCACTACATTAATTACACTCCCTATGTGCACTTGACTAAACATGCGGATTGTATCACATCAATGCCATTTCAAAACAGTCCATGCTCAGTTTAGCCCTCTGAACTTTTTTCAAGAATGAATGCTGCAGAGGTAACTAATTGTGACATTATTGCTAACTTGATTATCACTTAAAATGCCAAGAGAAAAGTTTTAAATGTGCATTAGTTCATAAACACTGGAAATTACCTGATTATTGTGGGTTTTTAAATCTCGTTTCTCTCTTGCAGTGCTGCACCATAAATACAATTCTGCCAAATCCAGCACGTATGTGAAGAATGGCACGGCTTTCTCCATTCAGTATGGATCTGGCAGCCTGTCTGGCTATCTTAGCCAGGACATATGTAAGGTACATCTGTGAGAACTCTCTTCGGGATTCCTGAGTGATACAGCCGACATTTTTTTGTTTTTCCATAGATTGGAAAGCCAAGTTAATCTAAACCCATTCAAAACAAAATCCCACAAGCAGCGTGCAGAAATGTGCTTCTATCTCTCCCGTCTCAGATAGGAGATTTGTCTGTGGATGCGCAAGTGTTTGGCGAGGCTGTCAAGCAGCCGGGCGTGGTCTTCATCGCTGCGAAGTTCGACGGCATCCTGGGAATGGCCTACCCCCGAATCTCAGTGGATGGGGTGGCACCTGTCTTTGACAACATCATGCAGCAAAAGAAGGTGGAGAAGAATGTCTTCTCCTTCTACCTGAACAGGTAAGTGATGTGCTGGCCTGTGACCTACCAGCTGAAGGTAAACAAGGTATATTTGAGTAAGTTGCTGTCAATGGCAATCGGGGGGTTAAAAATTTTCACATTGTTGCAAAATGGAGCTGCATTTTTGTGTGACAGGAACCCAGACACACAGCCTGGAGGGGAGCTCATTCTGGGAGGGACCGACCCCACGTACTACAGCGGAGATTTCCACTACCTGAGCATCAGCAGGCAGGCCTACTGGCAGATACACATGGACAAGTGAGTCTTCAGTATGCATCAGTGACTCTTGACTCAGGGATTCAAGGATTCAGGGCTTCAGTGACTCATTGACTCAGTGACTCAGCGGTGGGCCTGAAAATGCAGCAGTGGTTTTGGGCACTGGACTCTGGATGGAAGTTCAGTAGCAGACAGCCGATGCCTGGGGCTCACCCGGGGCTGAACAGCACCGGTCCCGAGGGGGAGATGAGAGCGTTTTAAATTGCAGTCTCGTGATTTTTGTTTGCGCAATTAGGGCTGCGTCTGGGAATAGCCGCCGCGATTGTGCCATTCATCCAAAACACCCAGTAGACCCCGTTAGTGCTCTATCGATTTCTCCCTGAGATGGAGTTTCAGAAGTGGAATGATGAAGTCTAACTGGAGATTTCAGGGTTCGGAACGCTCTTTGCTGCTGAAGGGCCAGCCAGATGCCTTTAGTCTTGCAGTAAGGAGGCCTGAACAGAGAAAAGTAGCTCTGGCACAAGAGGCTTGTTGTCTTCCCGCGTCTAACCTGAACTCCAATGCTTTCCTCCAAAACCGACCAAGCACTCGGCTGACATTTGCACTGTAGATTGTGGAGCAGCCCAGCAGTCTAACAGTGTTTTAGATACCCGATACTATAAAAGCAATGGCAGGGTGCAGAAGTGCAGGTCTGTTGGCTGTATTGCCAGTAAATGTGCGATTGCGCTCAGGCACATTAGGCAGTTGGATGCACAAAGCGGTGTACTCACATCAAGTGATGATGCCAAAGTTGCAAAGGGGAAATGTGTGTATGATAGGGTTATGCATGTTGCATTACATTTACATTTAGGATTTTAGCATTTAGGCATTCATCCAGAGTGGCTTACAGAAGTGCATAGATAAAGGTTCAGGCAGCGAGTATAGGCAATGCAAGTCATCAGTTTATAACCGGTAGTAGTAATCGATATGAAAACCTGCAACACAACGTTAAGTGCCATAGCGTGATATGGATATAGCTCTCCCCGTGTTGCATAGGGAGTATTAGTGAACCCGTAATAAGTGCTCAGAGCAGCAGTACGCTGAGTTATGTTCAGCAGGGGGGTGTAATGGATCGTGTGCGCTGTGGATTGGCAGGGTGAGCCTGGGGGGCCAGCTGGCCCTGTGCATGAACGGCTGCGAGGCCATCGTGGACACCGGCACATCCCTCATCACTGGGCCGTCTGCTGAGATCAAAGCCCTGCAGAAGGCCATCGGGGCCGTGCCCCTCATCCAGGGAGAGGTACGGGACCCCCCCCCCATTCCACACATTTACAAATAATGTAGTAGTAAATAATAGAAATAAACTTATGATAAATATAATTCATGCAATAAAGCAGAAATACACACCAGAGAGCCATTCATCACTCTAAGTAAGCTAACCTTTGCTGAGCAATGTTGAAGTGGTCATTGCCTTGTCATCAGGCATCCTAAGAGCAGTCATATCTCGTTGTGATGCATTTTCATGTCACTGCTTGCTCTGTACTGCGGGCAGTGACATCCAATGTGACATCTCTGGCTGTGTTTCAGTACATGGTGGACTGTAACAAAGTGGCGTCCCTCCCCACCATCACCTTCACCTTGGGGGGAAGGGCCTACACTCTGACTGGGGAGCAGTACATTATGAAGGTGAGCCACATGTTAGACATAGGCAGGCTTATCATGTATCCAGAATTGTAAATGTTTACAGTACATAGTTATTCCACTTATGTTTCAGGAGGTGTCATAACATGCCTTATCCAGCAACTGCATGTCTCCCTGTAGCACAGCTACGGTGCTCTAAAAGCACACCACGATCCATCACTTTTAACTTGATACGATTTTGCACAGTTAAGTAAATTAAACCCCATAATGGACAGAGTGAACCCAATGTGTGAGCCCTGTTTCTTACTCAGATGCCATCTCTGTCCCTCAGGAGAACCAGGGGGGCAAGAGCATCTGTCTGAGCGGATTCATGGGGCTGGATGTGCCCGCGCCCGCTGGGCCCCTGTGGATTCTGGGAGATGTGTTTATCGGGCAGTACTACACCGTGTTCGACCGTGACAACAACCGGGTGGGCTTTGCCAAGGCCAAGTAGGTACCACAGCGGGGGACCGTGACGCACTGGCCCAGAGGGGGAGGAAAAATGAAGAAATGGAACAACTACAGTATGTCAGTTGCTCTGAAATATTGGTAGTACTAAGAATCTGTAGAGGTTTAATGCACTGTACTTCTGTGTCCCTAAATGACATTTTTAAATAACGTATGAAGCGATCAGATTTTTCGATATGAATGCCTGCTAGTGAAGAAGTATTCTGATTGTTTCTGTACATAGATTGGATTTTTAGCACATTTCTGTGGTCTGTATTTATATTTAGTCCTTTTATCTTCTCCTGAAAGGTATGTGTATTTTAATAATTTTACAAAGTAATATTTTCAGAGGTCATTGGAGAAATTTTACCTTCATTACTGGCTATGTACTTTGAGATAAATACTAAAAATATCTTTTAAAAACTTGTTATATGATCAGATCATATTAAAGGCTATTCATTTGTTTAGGTACCAGTGTGTGTCAGTCTCTTGTTTAAGTAAAAACTTCATTGTGATTCTAAGGGTGCCACGTGGCCTGCAGGGTTCTTTGGACACGAGATGCAGAATTTATTTAAAATCAATGATGGGACAGACACTCATTGATTTCTTAAATCAGAACTTTTTTATTATTCTGTTTTGAAAAGTTTAATATTTCACTTTTACATCCAGAATGTATACAGGTATAAAAAAACAAGGTAAGCGCTATAATTCACTCCTTTACTCGTGTGTAAATATGAGAAGTTACTTGCAGCTATATCAGTACAAATAAAACACCATTATTTACAAAGGTTGAGCTCATGTTACTTAATGTGTACTTAGCAATGCAATGACCTAACATCCCTTTTACAAATGTGTTCTAATCTAATAACATGTATAAGCAGGTGTGTAGTTACATAATTTCCTTCTTGTGTTAGTAATGTACATTTCAATATTTTCTGTGAGTAACGTACTAATTAGATACAGGTTACTGATCGACCAAAAAGTATGTTGTGGTAGTTTCGGGTACTAGCAGGTAAACTCTGCATTTTGTCATTATAATTATAACTGAAAATGCGGATGGAATTTCCTAAATGCAAAATCATGAAGCATGAAACCATAATGCTCATTTTGAGAGATAGAAACACTAAAATGTCACAGTGGCGTCAGGTGTGCTATAAAATGCTTCTATTGCGACTTGGTAGTTTTGATGAGGTGTTTTTCTCCAGAACCCTTTACTGCTTGGCCTTATAGGTATTCTCTCTTTCCTTCTTTGGCCCCGGATTGTGGCTCTGGGTCACTGTTTCTCCCGCGGTCCTGGAATCGCACTGCGGCATTGTCGCCCGTTCTGGCATCGGCGAAAAACACCTTTGGGGAGGGGAGGGGCGAGGTGAGGGGCGAGATTTCATCTCCTTCATCTTCTTCCTCACCATCGGGGGTGATCAGGATCTCCTCCTTGGCGCTGGGGTCGAGGTCCTCCTTGAACCAGACAGACTTGCTCCCCTCCTCGCTCTTCCTCTCCTTGGCGAGGATGGGGCGCGCTGACCTGTCGGACACAGCAGGGCTGCCGGTGGTGGGCGAGGCATCGGGGTACGGGGCAGAGGGGGGAGGAGGCGGGGGAGGAGGAAGCGTGTCTTTGGTGGGGGGTGTCTCTCTGGCCCTGTGCTCTCGCTCAGCAGGGAGCCCCAGGTCGGGCTCTTCAGCGAGTCTGGACCCCACACTGCCATCATCGTCCAGGGTTCTGGACCCCACGCTGCAGGGGTTCCCCTCATTTTGAAATCCATCGTTGGTGTAATGCGTCTCATCTTTTGGACTGCCGGACCCCTGGGAAAACTACAGGCACGGAGCAAACCACTCAACACAGCTCAGGGGGGAGGGACATCACTTTGCTACAGGCTGTTTTATTGCGCATCAGAAAAATAGGGTTAAATATAAATATAATCTCGTTAAGCCCAAAGGTTGTCATCCTTACAGAGGTATGAGTTGTATCTCTGTAAGGTGTTTGCATGAGAATAAATATGAGGAGCTGAACTATAATTAAAAATTTTACAAAGTTCATTTTGTTCAAACCTTTAGCCCAAACAACTTACAAAAGCACATTTCACATGCAATCAAACGCCACAAGGGCTTGCTGAAGTCACATAAATGGCACCATCACAGAGAACTCACAGAGCTGCAGATGAGGCTGGCATCAGTTAGCTTCTGCCAGTCAGCGCTCCCCTTCTTTATGTGGAAGACAAGCAGGCAGATGAGGACGAGGCAGAGCACCACCATGGCCGCCAGGCTGGCTCCCAGAGCCGCCATGTGCTCTGCCCGGAACTTCCCTGGCCCAAGAGCACCCTCTGCACCCGTACACAAAGGTCAGAGGTCACACATTAAAGCTTTAGGCTTCCACTGTTATGCTTTTGAGTAGCTACAGAGTTTAAAAAATAAAAAAAATCTAATTTAAATGGACCCATGTTCAGCTTCAAGTAGGTAAAATCTATCCGATTTAAGAAACTGATAAATTTTATAGTCACATGGGATTTTTTGTTCTTGGTAGCCTGTGCAAGAAATTGGGGTCCTGCTGCAGCAGAGCAATAGAATGTGCTGATAATTAATACAGTGTATTCACTATTTACAGAAGAGAGCAAGGCTATGCTTGCAATTCATATAGGAAGTTAATCAAATTCTAATCCTGTCCTTAATCCTTGAACTTTGGAGGTGAGACTCAAACTTGTCAAACCCAAGTGGGGTGTTTTATTTACAAAAGTGCCCCCAGCTATTATAGAAAAATGTATATATATATATACAAAAGAATCAGCACATCAGTTGTACTCATTCAATTACACTCGACAAATTACACAAACCTACTGCCAACCACTACTGAGCAAAAAATGACCTGCTTACAGTATACACTACACTTATCTATATACTTCATTATTATTTATTATTAACCTTTATTTACCCAGGGGAACCCATATGGACTATACCATTTCTGTACAATATTCAATTATCTCAGAAGAAATGACAGTATACAGTATATGATTACATATAGAAATTATTATACATATATTATCCGTTTCTATTTTTTTATCTAACATTCACATATCTTACTGGGTATGAGAAAATATTACGAATGCACTTTATTGTCTCTCCCCGTCTAAAATAGCCAATTCTTCTTGTCCAGCGCTTCCAATAAAATTGCACAGAATCGTGACGTTCGGATTACGTCATTCCCGTTTGAAAATGGAACAAACGGAATAAACCAAGGTTAGTTGCAACTCCTACTATTGAGTTTATTGAGCATGGTATGCTAAAATAAATCAATGTCTGAAACCAGATGTTTATGTTTAAGTTATTTGCAATGCAGTATGGTGGTGAACAGATGTACAGTACTGAATATGTTTGAGTTGACAAACCGGCAAACATAAACGGTGCGCACTACATGAAAGCGGCGTACTCGCACCAAACAACCGCTACCATAAGCAGATACCGTTAAAACGCGAAAAAAAGTGCCGTAGTAGGAACGGAGGGTTCGCTCCGTTACAATTCTAATCCTGTGTTTTTCGGTAAATTGCAATTTATGTATATTTGTTGAAATGATCAGAACGGTTTAATTCACCTATACCAGCAGCAGAAAGAATACAATTTAGGAGCCTAGTAACTCTGAATGGCACATTATATATATTATCCGCCTTATAAGGGACACACTCACCAGGTAACACGTGGACCGTGAGTTCTGCTGCAGCTCTCTCTCCACTGGATTCGTCCACTGCTAGTAACTGCACAGCAATAATATGATTTTTTTAGATTAAATTTTTAGATTAAAGTTCTTTTTTGAATTAAACATTTTTGGAGCATTTTTTTTTTTTTTTTACAACATTTCAATAAAGAGAAAAGTCCACTTACTTGGGCAGGCACTATACCTTGGGGCAGCAGTTTCTTCAGAAGAACAAATCCTTCAGCTGTCATGGTGAAATCGCTGCTTCTACCAAATGTGTACCTTACATCAGGATTCACACCCTGCAGATTATACAGAGCATTCTCAAACCCAAGGGATTTCCACAGTCCCATTAGTGTAAAATGAGGTGCATGCTCAACGGGAGCCCTTACGTTAGCGTAGTCTGCATCTTTGGCCCAGACCCGGAGGGGTCGGTTGGAGGTCCCGTCCGCCAGCAGCATGCTCCCGAGGGCAGAGTCGCAGGAAGTGTAGCCCTCATACCGCTCCCTCTCGAACCGCGGGAAGAACCGACTCTTCTTCATCACTTCGAAGGTCACTGTAGTCATGGCATACTGGTCATTGTTGGTGACTTGCGCAGCCTGGCAGGTGAAAACAAAACATTCTTCATTGCTGAAAAGCAGCATGATTTCTGCTGATATTAAACAGAGGCATTGGGAAATGTAGGAAAACACCATATATACTTCAACAGACACTCCTAAACTATAAACTGGAGATGGAGAGGGAGTGGAAGTTGGTTCTGGAGAAAGTTGGTTCAGGGTGTCTAAATTTTCACTGAGAAGGAAATTTAGGCCTGGTTTTTCTTTTCTTTTTATAAGAGTCACATGATACACAAAGAAGTGCAATATTGTATTAGTATGCAGATATTTCCAAGCCCTTAGTCATTCACCCTCATCTGCAGATAACTGAAGCTTTGTATTTTTTCCCTCTGGTTAACAACACATGTGAAGCAAAGAAAAGAGAACTATCTCTACCAAAACCGTTAGGATAATTGGGCCCTCTACATCTGCAGCTTTTAACATGGTCACGTCTCCAGTGTTCTCATTAACATGAAATATTCCAGCTTCGTTTCCTGGAAGAGACAAATACAAGACAGCACAAGATTAAATAATAGATTACCGCCTTAAAACCAATTCGCCTGTGTGTGACTATACAGCACAAGGTCACATTGAAAGCTGCTGTTAAATTTTAATTGCAATTCAGAACTCATCCAGGACCACAAGTGAAAGAACCTCTGTTTTTGTTTTTACCTCTAACAATCTTATAGCTGATCTGTTCATCCCTGTCTTTATCCCCATCCTCAGCATACAGGGGGCCTGGTTCCAATGGTAAGTCCCCATCCTGCAGAGAGAGGCTCACTGCAGTAAGTACTGCTTTCAGAACTTTCAGTACCTTGGGTGGCCATTGTACCTTTGTGCCCTTGAACAACATTGAACTTTACTAAAAACCCAGTTGTATAAATAAACAGCGTGTATAACTTAAGCTGTGTAAGTCGCTCTTGATAATGTTGTTAATAATACTCTAATAAAAGTAGAGTAGGGTTTGTGAGTTTGTAGACATGGACATTGGGATAAGAAGTAAGGCTGGGATGAGGCTGCCTGTACCTCTCTATATTACAGATTGTTGCAGCTTTGGGAACTTCTGTACCTCTTTCTCAGTTAAGTTGACCTTTCCCTTGTATCCAGAATTGAGGCAGATTTTGGCTGTGCCAACAGTTGACTCCGTGCAGGGCTGGAACCAGGGGGGACGGTTGTCAATGTCCCGGATATTGACAGTAATGGTTGTTGTGGCTGTGTAGGAGGGCTCCTCAGTCTGTGTGGTGGTGGGTGTGTCCTACAGAAAGGAAGGCAAGAAAACCCACATTTCAGATGAAGATCTGTAGACATGGGTGTGCAGACAAGCACCACTGGTCTGATTGCAGAATATATTCAAGACTCAAATACACTACATGGCCAAAAGTATGTGGACATCCAACATCTCATCCAAAATTATTGGCATTAACATGGAGTTGGTCCACCCTTTGTTGCTATCACAGCCTCCACTCTTCTGGGAAAGCTTTATACTAGATGTTGGAACATTGCCGCAAGGATTTGCTTCCATTCAGCCATGGGGCCTTGCTTAAACCATGAAAAACAGCCCCAGACCAAGGGACATCCAGAAACGTTTGGTCATATGGTGTATAATCCATGGTAATTATGTAGAGCAGATTTAAGCCAAGGGCATATTCATACGGAGGTTGCATACTTAAATACGGTACCTGAGCATATAAGATCAATGTCAGGCTTTGGATGTCGTCATAATCAGCCACCTTATCCACAAGGATATTTGGGTTGTTCACAGTTTGTATTTTGAAATATCCGCCCTGCAAAAATGTGGAGTGGAGAAATGCTGTCATTTTATGTATGCATGAAATACAGTCCCTTTTGTGCGTGTCAGGTTTGCGTTTCTTACTGTTGCCGGCTCAAGGTGGTAATAGAGTGGCCCTGCGTCTGGGTCTGTGGCTTCAATCCTTCCAATACTGGTGTCTTCTGGTGTCAGCTACATGTGAAAGAAGTGTTAATATTTTCCACAGTAATTTCCCATTGGAAAATTCATACAACACTAAAATTGAATAAAGACAACAAAAACAAACAAATAGTCAATAAACAAAATATGATCCATATAACTAAAAGAGAAAGCATATTTGTTGTTAGTCTTCAGTCAGGCTTTGAAAATGATGAATTAATTTATAGCAACTGGCATTGATTTCAGAAACAGGCTATGACAGTGCTTGCCGATACAAAGTAGTATTACATTTGTCAGTTACATGTATCATTGTTACAGTGGACATTAAATTATGGGTATAGCTCAATCATAACTTTCATGTTTGGTAAAGTAAATACTGGTACTGAGACATAGTCTAGGTTCAATCAGCATTTAATTTAGCGTTTAAAATATGAAGAAAAACAAGTAGCACTTCATAGGAAAGCTCACCTCATCAACGTTCAAAGTGTACTGGCTTTGGGCAAACACAGGAGGGTTATCATTCACGTTTGCAACCAGTATGGTCACTAGCAAGAGTGTCTTTAATGAGGAGAAAATGGGGTTGAACAAATGTTACAGCATGCCTTAATTAATGTCAGTATGCAAACAACGTCAGCAAACTGGGAGCCAAAATGAATACTCTAATGAAAAATATATCACTTAGATGGTGCTATTTGCCATATGGACACAATCAGCCATTAATCACAGAGTAACTATTCCTGTCCTGTTCCTCGGCCGTTGACCTTGCCAGACTGTGCTAACATAATGTATTGGCAGGATTTTAATGTTATGAATTGCCATTGGCACTTTTTCATGACTCCCAGTGTTCAATTATGAATGAAAGCAAATCCATTAACATAGTTTGTTCAGATCAGTTACAGACACACAAACTATGAGGAATAAAATGTACACATCACTTTTTTTTTTTTTTTAACATTTGATTTTCTATTCAATTGAATGTAAGAATTGTACTTACAGGTGGAAAGCCAGTTTTTTCACATTGAACATGAACTGTGAGATCACCTTCATTTTTCAGAGTCTGAAGATAAATATAAACATACAACAAAAATGTATTTACAGCATTTTTTAATATACTGTATTTTTCTTATTTCTTATGTATGCAATCAGGTAGAATTTTTTTTAAACAAAACTAAAAAAGCTCTTATCTTATATTTGCCTCTGCATTTATCTGAGGTAGTAAAATCAGTGTTGCTGTTGAATTATGTCCTACAGGTTAAGTACCATCCTATTGGCTTCTGTGCAACAGCATGGCCCCCAGTGTGTAATGAATCACTGTGATGGTATAAAATGGGCCCAGTAAGTTTCCGTTCTCCAGAGGTCAGACAGAAGATGTGCTGATGGTTAGTTATGGCTGTAGACTTGAGTGAGTTTTGTTTTACATTGACTTCCTTTCATGTACACCTCCATTGAGAAATGGAAGTGAAACAAATCTTCCAAAAAATGTTTTCTTAAATTATTTCTAAAAAATATGGAAAATAACAGTGCTTCAAATATAGCTTTGGCCAGGTGCTATATGCATGCTCATTTTATACACAGCTGCTTCTTACACAAAATCAAATAAGGTATTCGTTATGGTTTCATTAGTAATAAACTGTGTGTGAAAATTGTGATTCTGAACATCAAAAAACATAATCCAAATAGACATCAAGTCATGACCAGAACATGAGTGGAAAAAAGTAGCATTTACTTACATTTATGAAAGAGAAAAGGAAGACAGTACAGTTCTCCTTTTAAAGGTTTGTTCTTCAACATTAAATAATATGTAGACATTAGAAACATTAGAACAATCTTTTTAACAATGTTGTTAAACACTATCTAAAATTTGTGATCCCATCTCAATATCAGAACTGTGTATTTATGAAATTGCATAGCCATGCCACAATAAACCCGTAAAAATCCAAAATATCAGTCAAATACTCCATTCATATTTAAACACATAACAAAATGAATAGTGTACGCCAATATGAGTGGCGCTGTCACTCAACAGATCAATTAAATCAAGGACATGTTACCATACCTCAAAGTCCGGTATTTTCATCAACATTAAACTTGTGCCTTGAAGTCCAAACGTGTTATCGGGATTATCCGTCAGAGTCAGTGTCACGCCCTCAACAGCGTTGATTGTGATAATAGGTATGTCAATCGTGTGGTTCTCTTTAATTGTTACTGGGTCTGGAGGCACTGAACAGACTGTGGGGAGTACAGAAAAAACAGAAAGCTGTACTGCTACATATAACATTCAAGACAAAGTCACGAAGCACAATTATTTACATCCCAAGGAATCTGGCAGACTGGGACTCGGGCTTGTTGTGTCTCTACATAGCAAACGCAGAAAGGCATTCAAAATGGAGTCTTGTGCTTAGGGCCAATTATTCTTATAAATGTAATCTCTTGGGTCAAAATACAATTGTACACAATGCATTTCAATGTGACATTTTGTAACAAAAAAACAACGGTGGCATAAAATAAGTTTTTTTTTCTCATAGAGGGCCTCCCATTAACCCTGCCGAGCCAGTAAACTATGGCACTACCATTTTCTGCTCTATCATGCAAATAAATATGCAATTTATTTGCCTGATACCGGTCTATAACATAGTCTATTCATGTACAGTATACTTTACAGAGCAATGCTAACAAAGTGTGGGAGTTTTATCATCCTCTTTCAGACTAGCAACAGCACTGTAGCACTGGACAAACACCAGCTCTGTTTAAAATACAATACATCCCTAAATGGGCACCGAGTCCTTCCAAATCACAACCACTGTATCTGCTTAAGAAATACTCACGTTGCTGAGCTGCGCAGGTTCTGAGAAGGACGAAGACCGGCAGAAGGTAGAGGATAGCATTGCGAGAAAAAACGTTTTTAGATTTAAGCTCCATGGCCCACTTTTTAGCTCCACACAGTTGAAACGTGGAAGATAAACAGTGCTTGGTACCAGCTGGTACTGCTCCACATAAAGCGCTTACTGTTGTTGTTGTCTGGCTGACACTGAAGATGACTCCAGTCCCACTGTTTGTCACTTCAGATTTGCTGTTTTTTCTGGCAAGGAGACTGGATTTTTCACTACAGCAAAAAACCTGTCTGTTTTAGGGAATTTATCTGGTGATGGTCCCCATGTTCCACTGAGAATAAAGAGTGTGGCAGTCATGGGAGAACATACCGAAGGGTCTTAATTTTTTTTCTCTTCGTTACGTTATGGGCAATTTTATAATAATCACATGAGTATAAAGGATAATATGTGCAATGAAAAAAAGAAACCATGTTAAGCTTCTGACTGTCAGCACAATTTATCAAATCCATTTAAAGGGATACTAGAATGCTAATCTGAGAGCATGTATTCCAGGTTAAACTCCAAAATCATATTTTATTTATAGCCTTCGTTAAGATTCCGTAATTATATTTTGGTATTGAATTTAGTCTTTTTTAGAGTTCATGTATTGTTCTTAAGTAAGACCCAGATTGATGGACAGATTGACACCCCCCACACACACACACACACACACACACACACCATCTCCATTGCCATCCCTGGTATCGTAAAAGTCCAAGATAAAAACTATGCATTACAAATCACCCTAGAAGCATCATGTGAGCTACTTATGGTATAAACATTTTGTACAATAATATTTTACCAATTGTTGAATGAGGCTTCTTTCAATTATATATTTTTTAAATGTTTTAATTAAAATGCTTACTTTGACGCATTTCTGAGGTATGCCGTTATTTCCCCATGAACACTCCTACACTTGTATTGTCCAATGAGACACTTTATTCAAACAAACAAAAATATATTTTTTGCACACCAACAAACCTTCAGACTTTCACCTGAAAACAATGTGCTTGTGCCACTCCCATCAGAATTACAGAAGCAATTGTAATTACAATAGTGAAGGACACTAATTCATAATATATACTACATTATTTAATATATTAAGTTACAAAACACACAATTGAGAGAAAAAAACAGCTTTTCACACAAAACACAATAGAAGCTCTGAAAATTCAAATGGACATCCTCCAGCATTGTAATTCAATCTCATCTCATTATTAAACGTTTGTTATCTTCAAACAAATTATATAAAGTGCATTTGCGTACTAGTAAATTTAACTTGGTTTTATAGATGATTTCTGCCAGTAAGTCCTCAATATTTCTTCATAAATAGAATGAAAGGTAACATAAAGAAGCCAAATAGGATATTTCACTAAGTGAAGAGAGATGATTGTATTTATTCTTTATTATTTGCTCACACAGAGGCCGTCAGTCTCTGTTTTTGATACGGGGAGCGGAGGTTGTTTCTCTGATTCCGGGGTCGTCAGCGGTCTCTGGACTACAAGTCAGGGCTCCACTGGTACCCAATGGGACACATGTACTGCTTGAGCAGCTGATTGACGTTCTCGGTGTCCCCGCCCAGTGTGCTGCGAGGGGAGAAAACACACTTTGGTGGGATGCAGAGAGAATGCATAAGCATGCAGAGGCCTGTGAACATCCTGCCTCTGGCACTGAAGCTTCTACAGCACATTGGTTCACATTGATCTACTGCAGTGGTTCAGAGGAAAAAAGGTTTGTTCATTATACAGCTTAACAGACACTCATATATCACATGGGAATATGTTGCCTTAAGCATTCCTATATTTGGGATTATCTTCGCTGTAGAGGGTAGAACGAGGGTTGGTGTGGGCTAGGCTAAGTGAGAGGCGATGGTGTCGGGTGGAAACACTGGTCTGATAGAGCCAGTGGCTCTGGCCCTACCTCTTTTTGACGTGCTGCATCCGACGCAGGAAGGAACAGATGGAGCTGAGCTTGGCCTTGGATCGCAGGTACTCGGCGTACCTGTTGGAGAACTCGATGTCTCCCAGCTGTCTCGCCTGCAGCCTGGATACGTCAGACAAGCTGAGGAGACGAGCACAGTGTCTGTGTTAATGATTATTAAACAGTTATCATAGATTATAAGAGCTGATGTAGTTAACCACTTGTCTGGGGTGGGCATATCAACCTTGGCCGGTCATCTAGGAGGTCTTCCACGTAGTTCCTTGCAACCAAAGAATTTATCTGGCTCATCTTTCTCCTCATGAGCCCTTCTACATCCTCCTGACTCCTACGGTAAAATTATATTTCAGATTATAACACGTATGGATTACAACATGTAGGGATTGTATGTTAAATCTTCATACAATCTTCATCTTACAATGAAACAAAACTTCAGATAATCAAGTTCTGAACGGTAATTCAGGTAATCAAGTTGTGAAATCAAAATCTTGGACGAGAAAATGTAAGCAAGTATGATAATTATGTTGTTAGGAAGGTCTATGAATTCACATGAAAGCAACAAGGATGGAAAAAGAGGCATACATCATGTGCAAAGAAGAGAAGGAGAAGCCATGGGTGGCAGAGAGATTACCCTGAGAGCACCATGGAAACAAGAGTGGTCCCAACCTAGAGCCTTGGGGTACCCCAGGAGAGAAAAGGCAAGGAGTAGAGATGGCCAAAACAAAATAAAAGTAAGCAAGAGAGATACCCACATTATCCAGGGTTAAAAAAAAGGACTTTGCAGTATACTGCAGCCAAACAAGTGGAGAAATCAAGAAGGACTAATATGACAAGGTTCAGAGCCAGAAAAGGAACCAGTGGTGCACGCAGAGGAGTGTAGCACAGTGGGTAAGGAACTGGGCTTGTAACCGAAAGGTTGCAGGTTTGATTCCCGGGTAGGACACTGCTGTTGTACCCTTGAGCCAAGGTGCTTAACCGAAATTGCTTCGGTATATATCCAGCTGTATAAATGGATACAATGTAAAAATGCTATGTAAAAGTTGTGTAAGTCGCTCTGGATAAGAACGTCTGCTAAATGCCTGTAATGTAATGTAATGTAAGAGGAACAGATGAAAGCACACAGAACAGAGTACATTCACTGAGGTTGAGAATGTGCATTGCATTGTGCCTTTTCAACTGAAAGCATGGACCCAAACCTACCTCTCCAAGACAGGAAGTGCTGTGGTGTGCTGGAGGAGAATGCTCACAAGCAGCAGGAGTTGACCCAAGCTAATAAGACTAGCCATCATTTAAACCTAGAAGAAAAGTCATTTTTGTGCTTCAGACCAATTTACAATAAATGTGTTGTCTGCATTTTAAAGTCAGTAATGTCACAAGAATTTGGTTACCAGTAAAGAGTAAGTTTTAAACCGCAACTTCATTTCGGTAAGACTGGTAAACATTACAATGAACAAGCAGTTCCAGATTTGAGCCAATCAGAGAACAGGAGGCGTCTGATCCAGCGAGGTCCTCAGCAGCTCTATTCAGCTTAAGTATTCGGCGCTCTGCTCTAAATAAAAGCCTGACTTTAGAGTAACAAAGGCACTACTCACCCCGCTCGGCAGAAGCTTGGCTCGGCTCAGGAGAATCTGCAGCGAATGCACAGCACCTCAGCCCGACATTCGGCTTAAGTACTGCGGTGTTATTGACCCTCGGAGGGAAATTACAAAGAGTGATGTCACCCATGCCCCGATAGCCCGACGCACACCTTTATTGCCATGCTTATTTGTACAAGTCATAATATTTATCTGCTGTTGGTTTTCCGCACTTGTGTGGTTGCCCTCCCTGCCTGCCCTTCCCTAGCTACGACCTATTGCATTGACAGTGATCGTTTCCTTAATTGATATTAATTGCAATGAATTGTACTTTTTGTTGGTGTCATTAATATGATTTTATTGTTTTATGATGGCTGTGTTTACGCACACAGTGATTGAAAAATCAATGCGAACGGATCTATGAGCAGAAACTGGTTGAAAAACCACAGAAAGGCCAAGGTTTGCCAAACAGATGGTCAAGGCAGAAATCTGAGCAGGGCTTTGAATGAACATAAAAACTTAATGGTCTTTAATAGTAGTACTTCTGAAAAATATGCCACTGAAAAATTGCAGAGCTATTTCTGGATGTCTGTTTAAAGCTAATGAGAATCTTAGAAACATGTCAGCCAGTTATTAGACAACTTCTAACCTAAATTAATCAAGAGAAATTAGTATAACCCTTACCAGGTGCATGTTTGGGTGTATATGTGTTACATGTGTACATGTAAGTCAATAGATGTGGAACACAACTGTCAGAAAGACTGTTGCTGTTCAACATTTATCTTAAACTGATATATAGCTCTGTATCCTAAGGGTGGTGTCCTTTTGGAAACTTGGGATGAATTGTGTGATGTACACGTAATAAAATATCACCATTGACACCAAACTATGGTGACCATGTCGAGTAGTTTACTTTAAAACACAATTGAATTAATTTTATTTAAAACTTTTTTTAATGGCAGTATATTGATAGCAGGAAATTCAGCTCTTTTTTTTAATACCAAAGATGAATCCAGAAGACTCAAAATAATGGTTGTGATTATGACATCACAAGTGGAAAGCAATTGAAATTCAATATGAGGTATGACCTGCTTCACAGCATCATTATGGAAAGGCCTTTGGACAGATACCTAAAGACAGATTTAGGTTACAAATGTACTTACAAGCACAGCCCTGATGTACTTGGTTTCTGGAATAAAATGATCAATCAAGTCCCCTGTTCATCTAAGCCAGAAGAGAACACAGAAGAGATCTAATTACTCACTGAAATGCTCACTACTACAATGGGAAGCCTGGCACTTGAAATATATTCTACACAAAGAAAAAAGTCTGTACACAAAAGCATGATTACACACAGGCCATGGGATAATTTACAAGGACACTGAATGGCTTGTTAAGTACATTTTCATGGGAGATAGCTGGTGTCATCAATAATCATCATCAGGAAATAAGGAAGGCCTCAGTGAATAGAATCTAATAGGATGCAACCTAAAACATGTCGGTTAATTTTAAGTTCAGGGAATTGAAAATTATTTTTCATGACAAACAATTCTAAAATTGTGTGTGTGTATGTGTGTGTAGTATTTGAACACTGAATTATTCATGTTTTTATTTTTATGTAAATGCTTCACATTAAGTCATCGGTAATTGTGCATCTTCACACGGTTCAATTGTGGCATATTAATTAAGTAACTGCATCAAGATTCAATGTTGTTATGGGGGTGGGGGGGGGGGGGGGGCAATAACAGCAAGAGTGAAATGAAGAAATGGGTTGAACGTCTGCCGTGAATTGTGAGTTGCAGTACACAGGCATAACAGCAGAGGGCAGACTGACAGCATAACAGACCTTCACAGACAGGTATTAAATTTCTTGCATTACTATTTCATCAGCTGAGTGCAGTCTGCCCCATCCATTAATATTCTGCTTACTTCCACAAACATTTGTGCCCACTGATCTGAGATGTATTGTTGTTTATAGTACTTTTAAGAAAAATATTGCTATATTTTTGACCTGAGAGGAGTTTGTACCCCATAGTGTGCTGTCTGTCACCATGAACCATTGGATAAAATAAGATAAGATCAGATGAGGTAGACTGAATACAATCAGACAAGATATCAGATAATGTCTGGCAGGAAAATTTGTCACTATTATTTATTCAAATAAAAGCTATTTTAAAAGCCTACTATTCTATGGTTTAATAATAATAGCACAAGTACTCTGAAGTCCAATTATACATGTACTGTATATCCTGACCTTATTGATGATTTCCCTTTCATAATTCATTTTAACAGAGGCTATGTCCTTCCAGTGGCTAGCTCATTAGTAATAAAAGAGTGAGGTTTCATTAACCCCACACTGAGTGGCACTACGGTGAGCTGTCAATCATCAATTTGTTTTAAAATAGCGAAAGGCCTGCTCCTTCGCAATAGTACAATGATTGGTTCAAACCAGTGAGTCACTGTAGCTCCACTGCTTTTAGGCTGCATAAAACCTCACCATGACCATGACACCACCACTTTCTGATTGTAATGTGTGGGTAGAATATTTGGCCGTTCACAGTGTGAGCTCTTAAGATTTTCTCCAATCTATACCACATCCCAGGTGGTAATGGCATACTATGCAGGAGGACTATACCGCTTAGTATGTCTTTAAATCTTTTGCATGAAAGGGCATTAAATTAAATCACCACAGCAAACTCTTGCATAAAAACAGGTGAAAAAGTACAGTTGACATCTACAGGTTTGTTTTATCTATTGAAGTATTGCAGTGCTGTAGAATTTCCCATCCAATGCATGCTGTTCAGGAGGCTATAATGCATCATATGACTTCACAGAGCTCATCAGCAGACCTGTGAAAAGTATCACACTGTTTCTCCTCCTGCAGCAGAATTAGCTGCGTACATCAATCAAAGTCTCCACCTCCTTAAGCTCCATCACACGGCTGAGGTCAAAAATGTAAGGTTGAGCTCCAGGTTTAACGCTTCTTCTTTTCCCTTTTTTCTCTTTTTCTCCTCTCTGCTGCTTGAAAGAAAGAAGGAATGGTTCTCCTTAGCCTGTGCTTATATCGAAAGACCTAAAAGGACATTCTAAATCTGAACTAAATATGAGGAAACAAGGTCAAAATAACTGAATAAAAGAGGACACATCACCTCAGGGCTGGTTTCCCACACTGGTTATTGGAGTTGAATTTGAAATGCTTTTGCACACATTTAAGGCATGATATGGCTCAGCCCAGGCTCTAACCTGGCTGCAGCCCTATGTGAGATTTGTGGAAGAAGGGCGGAGGAGGAGTGGGAGCAATTACAGACGGTAGGGTGTGTGCCTGACTACCATAGATGTGATGTGTGGATTTTTTACTGCCCCCTCCCCTTGTTTGGTGCCCTAGGCGATGGGCCTATGCCTAGAACTGCCTCTGGCTTAGCCCCTGAGCACCTCAAGAAACAGCTGAAGACCATAGGGCTCCTTGAAGCAACTACAGATTATAGACGTAATATAGACATTACAGACAGGGAAACACTGCCTTCTCTGTGCACGTGGAATTTTTCTTTTCCTTTTTCTGTATTGCATTCTTTTTGATATTTTAATTCTGACGGACATTGAGCATTCTGTACTAAGTTATCCATCCATCCATCCATTATCTATACCCGCTTATCCTGAGCAGGGTCACGAGGGGTGCTGGAGCCTATCCTAGCGTTCATTGGGCGAGAGGCAGGAATACACCCTGGACAGGCCGCCAGTCTATCGCAGGGCACCCATACTATTCATTTACACACTCATATCTATGGGCAATTTAGAGTCTCCAATCAGCCTTCCTGCATGTTTTTGGACTGTGGGAGGAAACCAGAGTACCCGGAGAAAACCCACACGGACACGGGGAGAACATGAACTTGCTGTTGTTGTTGCTATTATTATTAGGAGTAGTAGTGGCAGTGGTAGTAGTAATACTAATAATATTTTAAAAACCAGCTGTAAATTTTGGAACTTCAACTTGAAACTCATTTGCAACACTCATTTGAACTGTATTATGGCAAGATGTGAGATCTGCTAATGTCAGCATTGTTTAAAGTGGCTTAAGTTACAGGGGCTTAAGCAAGCCATATATACTAGCAAAAATAACAACAAAAAACCTTTCCAATGAGGAGAAACGCACGCAGGACCCAGAACACCTCAAGCAGCAAAAAAAAAAACGAAACTGTGTGTTCACATGCTGCATTTCAAACACTGGCAGGCTTGTAACTTCTGTTATGTTCTGCTCTGTTCTGTTCTGTTCTGTTCTGCTATGTCTGTTATGTTCTGTTCTGTTCTGTTCTGCTCTGTCTGTTCTGTTCTGCTCTGTCTGTTATGTTCTGTTCTGTTCTGCTCTGTCTGTTATATTCTGTTCTGTTCTGCTCTGTCTGTTATGTTCTGTTCTTTTCTGTTCTCTTCTTTACTCTTATCTTCTCTCCTCTCCTCTCCTCTCTTCTCCTCTCTTCTCCCCTCCTCTCTTCTGGCTCTCCCAGTAAGCTTTGCCAGTGTGGATACTAAAGCGGCTTACAAGCTGTGAGCATTTCTCCATATGCCTGACCTGGGACAGCACAAGCGATCCTCCGTCGGCAGCCTGCTCACGTCGTAACCAGATTATCTGACCTCGTGGCTAGCAGTATCAATACTTATTTGAAGATTATGAGCCATATTGGCTCCACCTCCCCTGCCTTTTACTAACACTCTTATGTTAGTAAGAACGTGAATTAAGCCATAGCCACTTTTGAAAACTCGTAATAAAAAAATGTGTTATATGTCAAGAAACCTCTTCATTAAATACATGGTTAATTTTGGCACATTATGAATCGTACTTCTTGTCCTTGAAAACTCATCTGTCATGCCGATATTTATACTGCATATTAGAGATATTCATACTTAGGCTACTGTATGTACGGTTTTCAAAGACATTTTGAAAAGACGTGCACAAATTTAAGCCATTTGTGAGAGTCAGTGATAAAGTGATCTTAGAACCTTTTCATTTGAATATTCCCTGCAGTGTCAGATTGTCTTCATGGTGACACATTAGATTGCATTAAATATTTGACGGACTGTAAAAAGATTATGCATGTCCAGTTTGACAGCTTTATCCAATTAAAATGGCATCAAAAGTGTATACCACATTTATATTGCCACATTCATGTCATGAAGCCTATTGAAAATGTCATATTTTTGTGATTTTTGTCTGATATTATGTGCAAAAACCAGCAAGAACATTTCAAAAATAACTCTCGAAATTGTGGGCAGGATTTTTCAAGAGCAGTCACTGTTTCTTAATTAGTAGTTTAAAGTTTGTTCACTTGGATAATCTTTGTGTGAAATGGCGGTGACAATCCCTGGTCCATTGGTTCTGTTGGTTTTTGTTTGCACCATAAAATTAGGAACCATTTTAGCCCCAGGAATGAGTTATCTTTGTTATCTACACATAACTGCTGAGGAACTATGCAAACCAGCCTGTATTTCTTTTCTTTTTTTCAAATTGATTAAACCACGTTGGTCACCATGAACCTGTGCCACAAGCCAGTTGGAGGAGAATGAGTTCCCGTTGTTTTCTGGTTCCTTCAAAAGTTTCTTCCAATACATCATCAAGGGAGTTCATCTTTGCCATTGTTACCTTTGGCTTGCTTTTGTGTGGGCTTGAGGTATATGCTGTGAAGTGCATTGCGACAAATGTTTTGTTGTAAAATGCCTTATATAAATTTTGTTTTGGTTTGATTTGATTTGAATTGTTTTGCGTGTGACTGACAGACTGTGTCCTATAATGTACAGCCAGTCGTGCCAATCTCCAGAGCTGACCCTATCTCCAAGGCCTGTGTCTCATTACAGTTCCCTCAGAGCAGTTAAAAAAGCCCAGCCCTACCATGTAATCCAACCTGTCAGTCCACGCTATTCAAAGGGAAGGGGAAGGAATTAAAATTACATTATCTAATGCACGGCTGAACTTTTCAGAGAGCTTCACTTACAGTAAGCCAGCTTTTCTGTATGCTGGTGAATTGATTTTGCATGTTCCTTAGTGGCCACATCCAGCTGAGGCGCTCATTCATAGTTCTGCAATGTATCCAACCAACTAGAAGAGAATTCTGACAGTCCTGCACAGTGACGCATCATGGGACATGGCGTTGCCCAAGGAGGGAGAGTATGGGTTGGCAGGGTATCCCCACCTCGGGTCTCAGTAGCCTGGCTTCTCCTCATTTCCACCAGACATGGTCGCTCCATCAGCGGGGCAGTCCTGCCACGCTGTGGGCGCATTCACCTGAGGGACTGCAGAGTGGTTTTTAACTGCGTGCATTTTCAGAGGACGTAAGCGTGCCTCCTCTCAAAATGACAGAGCGCATTGCAGAGATGCAAGTTTACAACCGCATCGGGGCACTCCAAATTGTGCAGTAAAGGAAAATGGATTTTTCAAAAGTTGTTAAAAATCTACTCTGACTCAAAACTCAAACCGCCTTGCAATGCAAACCACCACACACAGAATTAAGCTTTAAGACTAACATCTGAAAGAATGGCCCATAAGTCCAAAATTAACACAGAACTCCATATAAATTAATATTATGCCATGTCATATTAGCACCAAAACATTCTCCATATAAGAGGGTCTGCTAAATGCCAGAAAAAGTAAATACTGTATCTGCTCTGATGACTAATATGTTTAATGTTTGCATGATTTGCTTACTCAGTCCTTTTTTACTAAAAGTTTAAAGTGGGTCAATTTGACTGAAAACAAACATAAGGATCTGTGGATCTGGATAGATACAACAAACAGTCCCAGATGGACATGATACTTACATTTTGTCATCATTTCTCTCTAAATGCCCTGTCTTCATTAGACATTCATACTTCTGCTTTATATACTGTACACGTATCCTCCGATATGTCCAGAGGACTATGCTTTGTACAGAATTGTATTTATACAGATAACATCTAGAAAACCCCCAGTACTTCTCTTTTTCCTGTGCAATGCCTCTGGCACTCTCATCTTAAATATGACTTTGCTACAGCTTTGATTGCCAAAATTAAAGCCAGCCAAATACAGGATGTGTGACTGTGATGCAACAATGTAATCAGTTATGTATTGCAATGACAATTCATAGTCGAAGAGGTGTGGTGCTCTAAATTGCAGTACTGCATTGAGCTTGAGGGGGGAAAGTGATCTTCCAGGAATCAATGTGAAATGTATTTTTTCAAACAATTCCTGTGTTATCCCAAAGGTATTTCATGACATTTTCACTGGATACTGACTTTGCAAATGGTTACATTCATTTTGGCTCTCCAGGAGCCGTTTACATTTTCCACTTCCGAGAAGTGCTGAGAAAGTGACTGGGAAATGGCTATGAAAATTGCTTTGCCAAGAAAAAGTGGGATTTGACTGACTGACTGACTGTGTTCTATAATGTAAAGTCAGTACTGCCAATTATCTGGACTGACCTTATCCATCTTTAGTTATGAATGGCTTAATCTTTCATCTGTGAGAAAGGTGGATTTTTCAAAACAGTCCGACCAAGGTTCGTGAGGTAATCTTCATGCAAATTGTTTTTGTTTCAGCTTAGTGCACATGGAGACCAGTTATATCTCATTTTCCTGGACTATGAATGGACTAAAAAGGCTCAGGCTGAGTGGAATATGTTTTTCAGTTCTATGCGAGTGATGTCTGTTGCGATTACGCTAGTGAAATAAAACTGATAAATCGTCTTTCAGCGGTTGCGTAAAATTGCTCGCACGGAAACGGAACTACTTTGACAAGTAGCTGGACACCGTATCCTCGAGCCATGTGGTGGCCAAATCTTCCTCACCGCACTCCGGCTAAATTTCATTAAAGGAAGGGTCCAGCTGCACGGCCATGTCTGCTGCAGCCAAATCAATCGCGGTAATGGGAATCATGGGTACGACCGGCTTATTCAGCGTCTGAAACCATGGAATTGGCCATCTGCAGCTGGCGCCACATAAAGACCCTTAATAAACGGCGCATTTGCTGCTTTATTAATGTATGAGTATTGATGCGTGCCGGCTCAAACTGGCAAAAGGTGCTCTTTAATGTTTGCTCTCGCTCGTGGCGCTCAATGCAAGAGAGCGGGTCAGAATGTTCCGGGTCAAAAATACGGTCCTGGCGTGTGATAGTCCCACAGCCGGTCTCATAGCTGAAACCCAGGACACAGATATCAGGCTCCTAATGGATTCGTTACCAACCCCTGAACCTGAGAGATTATTTATTTTGAAATGGCCCCTGCAAGGCGACACTTTGACTGCACAGTGTGGCTACTCGGAATCATGTATCTAATGCAAAGCACTTGGCTAATCACTGGTATCACATCCATGGGCAAATTCAAGTTTCTGAGAAGGTCAGGATACCAGCAGCCCAGAGAACAAGATAACCCATTTCACACAGATAGACATGCTGAGTGCAGACTTCTCGCCACAGTACAGACCTTGTCAATCACTCAGGTACTGGTGCCTGCGCTGGATATCTCAGTAGTACAGTACCCTGGCACCACAGCACAGCTCATTTGCTGAGTTCAACAGTAAAAAGAAGCAGAGGCTGGCTGTATGTGTGCAGGCAAAGGACATTGCAGAGATAAGACCAGCCCACAGTTATGACAGTTAGGAATTCAATATTGTGGGAGAAGTGAAAATGTGGAATTAGAGGTTGTTAAAAAGTGGGAGTCTGACATGAGTTCAGCTAGTGAGGGCTGTAGTCACAGCTCTAAAATGACTCAGAAACGAGCAGCTTTCACAGCACAAGAGAGAGGCCCTGCTGTTCTAGAGATGGTGGTCTGGTACACGGGGTACATCAGTGCTGACATGGTTAATTTTAGGTGATGGAGAGTTCATTACGATTTATTTGTGTACTTCATACTTACATTTATGTGACACTGTTTTTAAAAATCACCACCTGGCTTTCAACTTGTTATGAATGGCAATCTCTGAGACAACATAAAACCAAATACATTTTTAAAATAGAATCTCCAGGGACTGTAACAGCCTCTAATATTGAAAATTACAACGATCATTATTAATATGAGCACAGAAATCTCAAATTCAGCGTAGCATGCATTCAGCGTAGCATGTACTGACAATTGTTTAGTTATTGAAACAGCTTCTTTTGTTAGCAGTGGTATAAGCATATGTTCCTGAAACATTGTTTATATGAGTCAACAACGACTTGAGTGTGATCTGGCTAAATAAATTGTCAAATAAAACAATTGTTTGATCTGTATGAAAAATTTCACCACAATGGAATGTGTTGCTTCCTGCTGGCATAACCTGCCATCCTGAGACGAAAGGCGAATGTAACAGAAATGAGTGCGTTATTTCCACATGGTTGCAGTGCTTCATCAAAACGTCTGGGCCATGCAACTTGAAAGAGGAGAGCTTAGAGCGCCGCATGCCCAAATCCCTGGTAGATAATTGGCTCACACCTATAGGCCCCACCCGCCTTTAATGAGTAGCTCTGATGCCATAAAAGAGCCCCTTGAATTGTAGAGCTTCACAAAGAGATTTCTGTGTGCACAAAGCTCGGTAGGGGTGGGAAGAGAGGGGGTCAAGTAACACTTGGGCACGTGATATTCAGTTCATCGCAGTTGCAGAAGCGTCCCTTTCATGGACTTTAACTGCTTATGACAGGTGGAATCCTCTTACTGTTCCAGTTCTATGAATTAGGGGACCAACTGCAAGCACTGAACTACAACTGACCCATTATAACTTCCTGAAAATATTGCAATGGGAGAGCGAGGTTCCTTAGCTCAGGTGCTGACTTAAAACCCAAAAGTTTCAAAGAGGAGCCACTAGCTACGCATAGTGCGATAGCAAACATCGGCATGGAATAAAATAGTCATTGTATTTGTATATATAGGTTTCTCAATTGTGCATCATGTGACTGAGACTGCGAGTTTCCCAGAGAAACCCAGTGGGCCTCTTGTGTTAATACGCATGTTTTCCTTATTGTTGCACACATTTCATTTTTTGCTTACATTTTTTAACCACATAAATCAACTGAGAACTCAGTTCTTATTTGCCCTGGCAGCCACTGTAACCAAATTGACGGTCACAGTGATTTATGTCTTACAAAAAAACATGGCAGACAACCACAGGCATTCTAAATTTAAGGTTTTCTGGGGAAATTACCACATAATGTTGATGGGGTTTTTTTTTTCTTATCAAGTGACAGGCATCTAGAGGCTAAAATTATTACTGCAACAGATGCATTGCCAAGTATGGTCTTAGCATGAGGACCTGTATCTGACTGTTTTAAGTAAAGATTCCGGAAGCCAATAGGGGTCATAACCCTCAAGTATAATTTTTTTCTTTCTTTTTGCGAGGTGGGTGGGTTTATTTTTATTTTTTACCAAGAATTTTAAATGTACAGTAGAACCTCAGGGATAGAAGCCTCAGTGTAGCAGACTGACCCAGTCATCTGAACAGGTTTAAAACTGAAAGCAGAATATGCAATCATGCCTTAAGCAAAAAGGTGAGGATTAAATAAACAATTCGTACTTAAAAAATGTAATACTACCAAGATAAAAGAGGACCAAATGTGATGTGGGGGAATTTAACAAGGTTTGACAGAAAGATTATTACAAAACATAAAAGCTGACAAAATCTCCACTGTACCATATCTCCTGAAAATTGTTTAGAAAGCTGGCAGCAAAAAAAAAAATAAATAAATAAATAAATTATTTTAATTATAATTATAGGCTAGCTGGCTTAATTCTTGGTTAGACTAAGGATTATTTGACACCCAAATTATTTCAATCACTAAAGTATTTAAACACTTAAAATGACGGTATATTGGCTCACTTTCAAAATTCTGAATATTGCAGAATTCCAAACGACCTCCATTCTCACTGCATTCATATCTTTGTGGGTGGTCCTCCCGTCATACGACTGTTTTCCCCATTGTTATTTGGACCAAGTTTAGAGGCTGTGTAGGACACGAGGAGGGAGGATTGCGTTTGAAGAGTCTGACGGATGAAGCCTGTGAATAGCAAACTAAGAGTCGCACTGATAGGGGACGACAGGTCTCAAGGGAGATTTCACAGCAGATGCGAACAGGTGAAGATAACGAGGGAGCATCGAATCAATGATGTGGATTGTTCACAATGCTTTTCTCAATTGCAATGGTTTGGGTTCCTAGCAGAGCATCTTCGAAATCATACCTGACCCCATTTTAAATCTTGTACTATTACAGGTGGACATGGTTATCCTTAAACACCTTTATCAAGGGTACAGCAATAGCAAGAGATATGAAACTGTAAAGTCCCACTCCCCACAAACCCTCTCCCTAGCTGCTGTGAAACTGCAGTTTCATTTGAGCCTTTGAGACTTTCAGATCATTGAGATGCCTGACATGCAAAAAAAGAGAAATTATAAATCCCAAAAGTGAAAGTGAAAGTGTGTGTATTTTAATTTTTTATGATCTGTTCCGTAAAATTCTAGAACAGCCATTTGGGGTTCCTGTTTCTGTGATTAATAAAAAGAAAAAGAAAAAAAAATTGCAACCTTAATGAATACAAGGCCTTCTTTTACTTTGATGTACTGTACTGTGGAACTTCTTACAAGAGCTTCCATAATCTTGCAGCAACTTATTTCTGGAATTTTGTTATCCTTTTGTTTTTCTTCTGACTTAGCAACATGTGATAATTGAAGCTACTCTTAGATGAATGTGTATCATCAGAAATGAAAGACTTTATGACTTTAATCTTTTCAAAAGTATCACCTGTGTTCAGGAGCATATCCCTCTTAGGAAACATTTTTTAATTCTTTGTGTTGCTTTTTTATTTTATTTTTATTTATTTATTAAGTATTTTTATTTGTGAATATCTCCTCAGCTTGCAGGCAGTACATGAATTAGATTTTCAAGGTAACTAATCAAACATGGGTTAGTCTGGGTCAGACTGGAAGACAGTTTCAGGAAATGCAGAGAGCACTGATCCCATTGATCTGCCATTAAAATTATTATGGCTGGTTTGCTCCCACACTGCCATAGAAGACATTGAAGTGTCTTAAGTTCACATTTACTGCTTACATATTGCCTGTACTAAAACCTCTCGTCCGAAGGAAAAAAATAAAAACATGAAATCCAAGGATTATCATAGTTGATAATCTATTAAACTTGGTTGTGTCTTTGTACATATGCCACCTCCTTGTCAATTGGCTGTTTGGGAGAATTGCCACAAAAAAAATTGTACTGGAGCAATCAACAAAGATTAGCATCTAGAGTTTGGATTGGAATGACTGGGATCAGGTGTTATGGTTATGTGAGACCAAAATTTACCTTTTTGCCAAGGAACACCAGCAAGCAGGTTGGCATAAAAATGAAGACAGTTATGTTGAAAAGAACATCATACCCATGGTGAAACATTATGGTGGATCTTTGAGCTGTTTCACATGAGGGTGTACAATGCACTGAACTGAACAGGGGTGGGGATATTTGTGTCGCATACATTTCGGGAAATCGATTTTACAATTTGAGTCATTTCGGTGGATTCCACTGAATGATCATTAAAGTGCAATTTTTTTTTTTTTTACATTTGAGAATGAATACTACGCACTCGCACAAATGCTGTCAGCTTTGTTTTCAAGCGAGGCCTGCGCATGACCTTTGTGTGCGAGAGATGCTGCTCGCTGAAGAAAGCTCTTATCTCTAATGATCAGATTACTGCAGGGGGCGGGGGAGAGTCATACACATCGTCACCGCTGAGCGAGAGCACAGGCTGCAGAGGCAGCAGCGCATGTGATTCGCTGCTCCCTGCTAATGTCCTAACACTCCATCGAAAAACAGGTGTTTAACTGCGAGGGTACAGATGCACTTGGGCTCGTTTTTTAACTCCTGTTCATCTGCCTTTCAGACTGGCTTTTGTTGCCCTCGGTTACTTCAAAGCAGGGGTTGTCCAATCTTATCCGAAAAGGGGCCAGTGTGGGTGCAGGTTTTTGTTTTAGCCCAGCACTATGACACCTGATTCAAGTAATTAACTAATAATGGTCTTCAATCAAGATTTTGATACTTTTTGGATAAGATTGGACACCCCTGCTTCAAAGTAATCAATTGCTGTTCAGTGATCCGTTATTCCAAACCGATCATTTATGCCAAAGTGTTTGATTACACTTAGCGTAAAATAACGTTTTACAGAAGTAATCAATTTCTCCAAAGAGATCAGTTACACCACAGTGATCAGACACCACAAAAGGATTGATTATTCAGAATTTTAATATTTATTTCTGACTCTCTTATGACATTAACCTGACAAGGAGCTCTTTGTATGTTTGACCTGTACACAGTCCCCCATAAATCACTCTGCTGCTACTGGCCATTCTTGTCTTTGGATGGCAATTATTGTATCGCTAAAGGATGATATGCATACAAATATATCCTATTACACTCTCATGAGTGAGTTTGCCTCATTTACTATGTCGTTGTTAAAAACCGTTACGAAATACGGTCAGTTACTGACCCTACTGAACGCATGAATTCACAACCAGTGTTGCTCTATGCCAGTGTACCTTCCTAAAGATTATAAAACATTAACAGTCACGTCTGACAGATATCGACTGTTGACAGGCATTGCATTATGTTGCAAATTTACTGTCAGTATAGTATAGTTCATTGTGCTTAGATATTTAACATTAATGCGCAGTGTATTGAGTGAGATAAGTTCTGTTAATATCGATAGCATTATTTGGATCTTCCTGGATTTAGACCCAGTCAACCTCACTTAGCCTCTTCTGTTCCAGTCACTCACTCACTCTGCCATACTTCTTATTATCGTCCATGTTATCACTACTCTTGGCGATCAGGTATTCTCCCATGCAATAGCAAAACTTTGCGAATCTCTTCCTAAATCCACTACCCAGCAGCAACTAAAAACTCTCCTGTACACAAGAATTCTCATGAAGATGGCATAACCTTTCCATTCATTTTCAACTTTCACTTTTATATAGTTATTACTTTCTTTTTTCCTCTTTATTATTGGTAAGCTGTCGTAAATGTGCAGTACACATGTTTTAGCAATCTCATGACACCTTTATGTGCAACTGTCTGCAACATTAGTGTAATGTTGACATAAAGGTCATCTTGAGTATGCTAAAAGGTGCCAAATACATTATTGTTATTATTATTATTATTATTATTATTATTATTATTATTATTATTATTTCAGTGAAGAGTTTAAGGGTCAAAGGCTGAGCTAATGTCAAGAATCATAGGACAGCAACCAATTTGGCCTCCCTCCTTCAAAAAAGATGACCTGTAACCATGTTGTTAATTTGACCTCCAATGATGTTCTATGCTCATCAATTCCAGGGGGATTCCCTAACAAAGTCCAATTAGTCTTAACGAGCTCGTCTTTAAACAAGGCCTTGCTCACCACATGACTGGATCAGATCACACAACTAATTCCCTCCAACACTGTACAGGATGAGTCACACGCTGACACGTAGTAGTAGTTTTGCACTTATTTCACAGTTACACTTTGACACCTTGGAGAAGACATTCTGTTCATGACAAGTGCATGCATATAATTACAATAAATTTAGCACCAATTAGCTGCTTCCATATTTCCCCTTTGAGCCACAGGCAGGAGGGCTGAGGCGAGCATCTGTGGGATCCCGAAGCAACACGCGGGCAACCACAAATGCAAATTCAGGACGTCTCTCAGAAAGTACAGTACGATGTAGAAAGAGAGGATTTTTAAAAGAATAAATTTTGCAATGCAAGTTACTCTGACAGTCAATCTTTTACTGCAGCTCACTCATTCGAGTAATCCTGTCAGCTCCACCGAAAATAACTACAGTAAAAACAAAAAAATAAAATAAATAAATGGCCCAGAATATTAATGGTGGTATTACAGGATGGCAGTGGAAATTGATTGAAGCGATTTTTTTTTTTTCATTGAAATTTGCTGCACCAAAGCCAGATGGGTTGATTAAAGTGGCAATTTTGTTGTGCTTGTGCTCCCAGAAACACAAGCCTTTTCCCCCTGAAGACCCACAGATGGAAGGCTTGCCTCAGAGTGCCTTCCACGAGCAGGGGAGCACTAATTTGTTTTGACTGAGCGTTTGACTGGCAGTACAGGCCAGATGACCACACACTGGCTCCATTGTTTAAGTCCGGGCTAGCGCAGCGGCCATCTTTTGTTAAGTGCATCAAACGCCAGATTTAAACAACTTGAAAGGCCCAACTGCATACGCCTAGGGCATGGACATAAGGAGACCTGCATTGCAGCTCTGCCTAGAAAGTCTCTTTTCCCAGAAAAAAAATTGCTTTTCTTCTGTAGCTATGCTAAAGGAAAATAATGTGACCATTTCACACCAATTTTATATTTCTAGTTGGGCAAGCATTTCAGTTTTTTTCTACATTTTCTTAAAAAATACTTCATTGTTAACTCTTCTGAACAAGGCAACCACCAGCTAGGGGGTATTCATGCTCAACATAATGAACTTCTTGAATGTATGTCTGTGTCTTCCAAACTCCCAATGCGCCAGTGTTAAAAGGATAAACACTTCACTAATTAAAGCTTGAGGACAAAGAGCACTGTGGTTTAGACTGAATGAGGCAGCGGTGACAAATCACAGTTTCGGTATCCATATTTTCCCATTCCACTGGGTGTGAGCTGAGTATTGGGGCATGCACACCCTGCTACCAAAACAAGCAAACAAACATGCGAGGGGGGCACCCCATCCTGTCTGTCCTTTCCTGTGTCACTAATGTTCTCCAGTAGCACAGCTGTGCAGGCCACTCTGTCCTGTCCTGTGTCACTTATGTTCTCCAGTAGCACAGTTGTGTAGGCCACTCTGTCCTGCCCTGTGTCACTAATGTTCTTCAGTAGCACAGCTGTGCAGGCCACTCTGTCCTGTCCTGTGTCACTTATGTTCTCCAGTAGCACAGTTGTGTAGGCCACTCTGTCCTGTCCTGTGCTACTAATGTTCTCCAGTAGCACAGTTGTGTAGGCCACTCTGTCCTGCCCTGTGTCACTAATGTTCTCCAGTAGCACAGTTGCGTAGGCCACTCCGTCCTGTCCTGTGTCACTAATGTTCTCCAGTAGCACATTTGTGTAGGCCACTCTGTCCTGTCCTGTGTCACTAACCGCTAACATCATAAAGCAACATCACCACTTTACCACTCAAAACACCTTGCTGTGCTCTTCTGTATTCCCTGACCTGGTATTGCTTTTTATAGGTACTTTAGCTGTTCTGCTGCACATGACCACTTCTGAGCCCTTTTGATTAATTACAGAGCTTACTCAAATAGGGAGAATACATGCAAACATTTCTCTCTCATGCACACACACACACACACACACACACACATTGATATATACACACAAATACACATGTTCACATATGAGTTATGAACATAATATAATCATGCTCAAACAGAATGAAGGGCCTGCTATATGCAGCACATCAAATTGCAGAAACCATACTAATCTCATCACAATGCTAATTTCCATGAGCATTTCATATTAGGCTTTTCGTAAGTGTGTTGGTATTTCTTTTTTTTTCTTTTTTTTCTTCTAATGGAAACTGCATTCCTCTCATAATGTTATCTCACAGGCATTTGCAAATCATGCTTAGCCAATTCCTCACCCGTAGGCAGAAATCTATGCATATCCTCAGGGAAAGTTTGTTTCTCATTGATGTATTACTAATGTCTGGGAGAAAATGGGTATTTCATTAATGGATGGTAGAGGAATTTTTAAAATTTTGTGTCTTGTCCTTTACTGATAGTAAATGCTACCTGGTTGAAAGAAGACCCTTCCGCATCTTTTTTTAAGATGCGGAAGGGACTCTTATTAAGCTCATGCTATGCCCAAACTGACCTTTCAATTCTATATTTCTCCAGAGAGAAAACCCTGAGAAATGTGAAATGTTTATTTGCAGTCTGATGGTGCTCTCAGTTTGGCCTGGGCAAAACACAAAAGAAAGAGATTCCAAAAGCATACAGCCTGTCCTTTGGGTGTGTGGGTGGACAATCACAGCTGAAATGGATAATTATCACTCCCCACAGGATACTGCTTTCTGGCACTGTCAGATGTTTCAGATGTGAAACTTTTGTTCTGTGAGATAATGGATTATAACTTTAGCATAAGTTAATTCAAAGCAATGGCAATATTATGACGAATGTTTTGATAGTTCAGGGTAGAAGACGAAAGAGTTTTGCCACAAAAAATGACAGTAATAATTCCATTCTACAGTCATTCAGAATGTGACATGGCCTTTGGATATTCATTCAGTGATAAGATGAAAAAGGCTTATCTAATTTATTTTGCATTCCTTGAAAGGAAATACAAACTGGAAGAGATTAATATATAGTTCTTGATCGTTGCTATAGTTACTGCACGTGTGGACGTTTTATTGGGGCCGTATAATTACTGTCTAAAATTGAAAAGAAAAACACATAGGCATGTTTGTTGCAAAATATAACAACAGTAATTACTGAACTTTTATGCTTTTATGCAAAATAAACCAAGCATTACTGGAAATTGAAGAATGCAGATATGTCCAGTTTGGTCAGTTCAAGGGGGCTGAGGCGGTGGTCAGCTAAAGCAAAGTAATTGCAAATTACAGTACATTTTGTTTGTTACCCCTTACAAAAAAGAAACAAATGAAAAAACATGTGAAATTTGCCTTTTCACATGTGAAAATTACAATTTCACATATTAATTTAACATTTGTACTGGACATTTTTGGACATTATTGGCTTATTTTCACATTTGAATGAAAATTCCACTTGAAAATAAAATGTGGCATGAAACATTTTTCACATTTTCACGTAAAAACAAAACGTATGTCTTTAAGTAACATGCACAGTAAACTCTGGTCCAAAGTGAGATTATTGTATTCTGTTAGAAAGTTAATTAGTTTGATTTGAGTTAACACTGAACATTTTACTGTGTATGTTAATTCTCATTTTATAAGTGGGATTACTTGTATAGTTCACATGTGTGCTCTTCACAAGTTGGGTGTTCACATGTGGTTTTTGGACACGTGGTTTTTGGGGGGTTTTTTCCGTAAGGGACCCTCTAATAGCTCCTTGTGGGCCTATTATCCGAGCTGAGTGGGAAATAGGTGGTCTTGTCAAATATTTAGTGTCTGTAATGAATGCTTAAGAAGCAACGGTGGATAGAATTTAATACCCGATTGAATCTACATTGATAACTCACCTGAAATACCACCGTGAATCGCAGTCAGGCGAGCCGTGGTTACGGGACACGCATTATGCAGGCAGAATGACGAGGGCATGAGGACACACATTTGGGTCCATCGACTAGACGCGCCCTGCGATCTCAAAAGCTGCACGTGTTAAAACACGTAGGCTACTGTAGCTGAGGTGCACAAGTATCCTATTCTGCACGTACACTCTTTTGTTCTAAACTGAGAGTAAATGAAGTTATCTAATAACTCGCAATGGAAATAAATGGCATAATAATAATAATAATAATAGTAATAATAATAATTATAATAATCTTTATACTCAAGGGTTTGGACCATTTTCTGACGAATGAAACACTTTTTCTGACGAATAAAAAGTATGAACAATTTGAACTGTTCAACAATTGTCAACGGGCCAATTGTATATTTTTACCTGTCAAACCATGGAGTTATTTCACTACTTGTCAATACTGGTATAATCAAGATTATCCCATCCTAGAAACAGGACAGTGGATAATCACGTTAGGTATTAATTTAGCTTGTACGTTAAAGTAGACGTTTTCTATTATAGCTAAGTATAGGCATCCAGAAGACTGATATGACACTTTTATTGCCGTATAAAGTAGGCCTAAGCATACTATCGAGCTAAGTAAAAGCTATGTTTACTAAGACGCATTCCATACTGCGGTTATATCATTTACTGAGGGCATTATCACGTCAACACCGTGCGTAACTGAGAGGATTAATGTTACGCGAGCGAATTCCATCCCTGTCTGCTACTGATCTCGCTCACATTGCGCAAATTCATCCCGAAGCCAGTTTCAGTAATGTTGAAAGCTTCTTCTCAACCCCAGACTCGATGGGGTGTGAGACAAGTTACACTTTCTGACATGATGAGCGCAAATTGTTCGAACAGAGCTCCTAAGTTCCATCACGATTTCATCCTCAAGGAGACACGAGTCAAACCTCAGTTATAAGCAGCTTTCTCTCAACGGATTTGGGACTGTACTTCTGACAAGTCTATTCAGATACGCGAAAACAGGTCAGGAAAAGGAGCTCGCATGTGCGTATATCACTCAAGCGAAGAATGCCTGCGATTCGAAACGTTATAATAAAATTACCGGATCTGATATGTACCTTCAAGATACCTCAGTTCGTTGAATGATGATTTTAAGGGACTAAGCGGTGGTGTCAAAGCCATAGAAAAGCAAACTTTCAAGAGTATTGGACGCACGTAACCATACTCAGACGCGCTGGACCTCTGTCCACCGCTTGTGGTGCTGAACGTAGCTTACAACAAAGCAACGAGACATCGGGGGAAGAAGATATTGCATTGCAGTAGTATATTGTGATGTAACCTTTCAGATAACAAAACAATTCATACCGTACTGAGAGTTACGATGCCTAGATGAAAACCCATTACAAGGAATCCACTTTCGCTTGGACAAGGCGTTGTCGAGGGAGACTGTGGATCTCTAGCCGGTGCGAGGGCGGCTGCCAACCAACATGCCAGCCAACTTCACCGTCTCCAACCACACCGTATCGGACACTTACTATAACTTTCCCGCTTTGATCTTCGGTATATTGTTGACCATCGTTATTATTTGTGGAAATGTGCTCGTGTGCCTTAGTGTATATACTGAAAACGCTTTAAAAACTACAACAAACTACTTCATAGTCAGCCTAGCCGTTGCAGACTTGCTTTTGGCAGTCTTGGTTTTGCCACTGTTCGTGTACTCGGAGGTGAGTTTAAAACGATTTCCTTGTTTGAATAATAACTTTAATACCGAATTTGATGCATGTGCATGCTTACTTTTGTATCTTCTTCAAATTGTGATTTAATATTTATTAACTAATTGATTGTATGCCTTCTTGTTCAATAATAATAATAATAATAATAATAATTTGCGCTCGTCTGTAAAATAAGGACTACACTTTTTCGCATTAGTGTAAATTACTAACCTTGACGGTAATCAAATTTCCTACCACCCAATCCCTGACCTCTGTTGAAAATCTGATTTTAAAAGATCACTTGGCAACGAAATGTCACAAAAGACGAGGGAGAACGTTCCGTTCATAGAGAGGGTCATGTAAGCCTCTGTTGAGATTGAAATTAATGCTGAGTTAACAATGAAGAGGATCGAATTAAGTGGGGGAAAAGTAAAATTATTTCATGTGTAGGTCACCAACACCATTGTACTAAACATCTCACAGAGTGGATCCCACGAGGACATCACAAATTATTCTGAAATCCTTAAATTCTTGTCCACCATACTATTATACTTTAGATCCTTTGAATAATTACACTCTTTAACCAGGTGCACTTGTTCCTTAGTGGTGCACTTTTTATCTTGTTTCTTAAAAATAATTTATACCATGTAATCTAATAAGCCTGTAGGAAGAGTTTTTAAATGTGTAATGCTTGTATATTGACCTGACAGCTCACCTTAGTCATTTGATTGTTGATGCGTGTAGAGAAAACAAATAATTTTAGCATTAACTCACACAAACAGAACAGGACGGGTTTTTAAAAATGATTACATTACACTGCAGCTTGTGACTTGTAGAAATTCTACCTGTCTGTTATTTTTACCGGGGTTTCATGTGTTAGTATACAGAAAAATATCTAACAGATTTATCACTTATTAGCCACTAAAAAGAAAAAAAATACCTGACTTCAGCAGTGTAGCCTACTAGCCTGGAATTTCAGCACTAGCATGTGTGGTCACATGCATAAAACCACCTCCCTATATGCACAGGAATGAGGGCATTTTTATTTTTATAAGAATGTGGCCTAGACATATGCTCTGGCACAGAGCCTTATATGGGAGCTGGACTTTACTCCAAATAGGTGGATTGTGGGGGTCAGCTGCATCCTGTTCTGTAAGATACAGTACCCAAGAGGCATGGTGTTCTGGCTGCCACTAGCTGACCCCTATCAACCACAGTGGCTGAAGTAGAAGACCAGCACTCAGCAACTATACTGTTAGATTTTGACTTGATGCTGACTGGTGTGCTGGTCTCATTCTGGCCGTGTAGGTAGAGTGCTAATGGATACAGTGCTCAGTCCTGTCTGGGCTACATGGAAAAGGTCAGACTTGCTTTATAATGAGTCCTGCATGCGTCCTCGCGCTCATGTTCTGGTCTTTGCGAGGGCAGTGGAAGTGCACATGGCTGGGTTATGAGAAGAATTCTGGTTTGGTGGGTAAAGACTTGCAATTACGTTCAACATAGCATACTTTTTTTTTTTTTTTTTTAAACAAATGGAATCAAAGATTTCATTATAAGAAAAGGTCACAGCATATTAACCAGAGCCCCATCGCTCGCATTTGCTCAAAGCTGAAACATGAAAATATGAAGTTTCATATTTCAGCGCGACCTGTAATTTAACTCTGCTCCGGGGGGTACCTGCCGTATTCTTCTCCGTGTTGAAGCTAATGAGAAAACGAGGATTTCAAACGACAGGAAAAACACCACTGGAGTTCCGGCTGGGGGCTAGAATCTGCAAACTCGAGCTCTTTTTTTTTTTTTCTTTGCGTGCAGTTCCAGGGTGGTGTATGGGCCTTAAACATGACTCTCTGCGATGGGCTGATGACCATGGACGTCATGTTGTGCACAGCCTCAATATTCAACCTCTGTGCCATCAGCATCGACAGGTTTGTGTTTTCACACTTGTCCTTTCTTGCTTGAGACTTTCCGGGAGTCCTGCAATGCTAGAACATTCTGTTGGAGCCGGGAACCAATGTTAATTCACACAAGAGCCAGGTTATTGTATCCAGGTTACCTGGCACTTAATTGATCAATTAAAGTGTCAATCCTTAATTTTTCAGTTTTGGTGGATTTGGCAACATCTGCGGTGACTGGTGGTCACCAAAGTTTGTTTTCACGCTCCAAATACCAGTTTCACTTGAAACTAAACTATCACTAGGAGTGCTTATTTTTCTTAGAAGATATGGTAGTGCTGAGCAACATATCAAGCCCAATTTTAAAGACACTTCTTTGGATTTCAGGCGCTGAAATGGACTTTTACATTCAGCATGCATGTTCCTGTGCGTGCGTCTTTACATTTGAATGCTTGGAATGACTGTTGCATCTGGAAATAGCATATAGAGAAGCAATTACAGAATACAAACACATTGCATGAATATTGCAACAAAAAGCCATTGTGAAGGTATCAAATATGGCATTTTTTATGTGAAAAATCAAAGGATTGCCACTTTAATGCAGTTGATGAGGCAGTTTCCTTACCTCGGTTTCTTGGGTTAAAATTTGTTGTTTGCTGATATAAAGTAAAAAGCAAAAGTCAGAAGACCATATGGCTCACCAGGACTGAGGTTGGGGACCCCTGTTCTAGGGATTTTAAGCATTACCTGCAAACCCCCAACAATCAAGACTGATTCACTCAAGGTGTTGATCTGCGCAACCGTCAGTTAAGACAATTCAATAGCTTTTTGGAGGTCTAGGAAGTATTCAAGATAAACTCTCAGGATATACTTCACATGCCCTGCATTAGCAGGCAGTGGGTTTGATGTGCTACCCAATCAAATCAGTGATAGATTTATACATTTAATGAGGTGCTAAGTAATGGTGAACACTGTTGAGTGGAGTTGGAGCTGTATTACCGAAGACAGGCCACTGGGGAATCAAGATACCCGCACCACAAACTCGCAGGGTCAATTCCAGCATGCTCAGCTGGAGTCAGGTTTAAACCCCTAGACCACAGAACTGCATTACAATTTTAACAGCGGATCAGTATTGAAAATTGTTCAATCCTTGTTTTTACCTGCATTGGATTATGGAGATATTATATACATGCATGCTGCATCTTCCATGCTAAAATGATTAGATACAGTGTATCACACAACCTTGTGTATCACAAAACAGCCAACATGTTTTATAAAAGGGGCTGGGTATCGTACCCATCACTGTCCTCTTTATCAGGTTGTTAAATGCCCCCCCCCCCCCCCCCCCCTCTTGGACATCAGAAGGGAAAAACATTGGCTCATTTTCTTGTTAAAAGCTATTTTCTTGTATAAAGCTCATTTTCTTGTAAAAAGAGTTGTATTGGGTCAGTGCCCAAATTATCGCTCAATAAACATAATGTACATCAATGTCAGGTCATGCTGGGAAGGACAGCTTTTAGTTTCTCTGCAGCGTATGCATGGAACAAGCCGCAAAAAGCTATTCAACTCTCCACTCTCATTTATCTGGGGCAATTTAGAACCCTTATCAAATACGTTTTATTCTTCTCTTGTACATGTTTTCATTGAATAACTTGTGTTCTGATAAATAGTTTATTGTTTATATATTGAATTGCTTTATTGTGCATGCATGGAATTGTTTATTGTACGTATGTATCTGCTCAATGCTGTAATCAGGTGATCCTTCGTGAAAGAGACCTTGGTCTCAATGGGATTTCCCTGTATAAATAAAGGTTATTTCACAGATTCAGATAACTGTTCCTGTTGTAATGCAGTTCTGTGGTCTAGGGGTGCAGACTTGAGGTTTAAACTCCAGTGACGCACATTGAAATTGACCGGCTGAGTTTCATAACTTATTTAGCACCTCTTTGTACATTTTCCAGGTGTTGTTTTTATCTCTGAATTTTATTAGTACTTCCCATAAAAAACGTATTACCTTTAGATATACTAACCACATTTTCCTAGTCGGTGCTTTTAATTTAGTTCTTTTATACAGATGGAACAGTTAAGTCCAGGAATCCCTAAGCATATAACCCAGCATTATACTCTGATATAATGAACAGGATATTTTTTATGAACAGAGCTTTGCTATTAGTCATATGGCAGGGTAAACAATCAAAGAAACGGGCAGAAATAAGGCAAAGGAGATATGTGTGTTTGCAGGTACCCAATGTAATGTAAATGTATCTCTAGTTCTCATGGTGTTTGTTCTCAAGTTGAGCTTGATCAGCATTATTCCAGGAGATCTACTGTCCTGTAGTTTTTTTGCTCTAACCCTAAAAAAAGCACACCTCATTCAACAGCTAGAGATCTTTGTTGAGCTGCTAATTAGTAGAGTCAGGTGTGCCAAATTAGGGTTGAAATGAAAGCCTACAGAATGGCAGATCTCCAGGAACAGGGTTGGTTACCACTGGGGTAGAAACTTCAAATTAATGATATTTGCTTGAGCAAGTAGACGATGGCCATTCGTTTAGCCAGCAGGGGTTGCTGGCGAGCAAAGAGGCATGAGGCTCATTCCAATCCTTTATTTTACCCATCCTTGTATCCTTGGTCTTCAACTGACCTGAAAATTAAACGAGGTCCATGATTTTAAAGGACATTCCAACCCATTAAATTCTCCTTGAAGGAGCTAGGAACGAGGAGCCAGGAGGCTCCCAAAGGATTCTTGAGCAAGGAGACACAAATGCATCCTTTGTGGAAGCTTTTTTTTTTTTTTTTGGAACACATGACATATAAATGAATGACTTGTGGATCCCCCTCTCCTCGTCTGCCAGACTTCAAACTGACACTTGGCAGAACAAGTAGGATCCATTTGCCTAATACACATTTCCTTAATTTCTCCATCTTCACATACTTTCCTAGCTTCTTTTCCTTGCATCACCCATTGGGTGGAGCTAAAGAAGCGAGGAAAGGACGCAAACAAAAACAACAAAGAGGCCCGAGCGTAATCAAAGTTTGTCCTCAACATTGATTTGCAAATGAATGTGAGATTTGGCAAGTTATTTTTGGTGATTGCTGGAATGTCAAACTGAATTTCAGAAGACAAAACAAACACTGTATATTTATTTGTAAGTCACATTTAAGGACACACGTTGATTGGATCCTGGCCTCTGCCAGACAGACAGTCACTTATTTTGGATTGTATAAGGTTTTTGGGGGGTTACTTCAGGTTAGCTTTGGAGACAAAAAGGGCGGGGTCACTTCTGTGTTTTTTCTCTGATCACCTGAGGCTGCACAATCACCTGAAATCTCAATTTATGCACTGTGGATATTAAATATCTCATGTTATTGCACAGTTTACATGCTGGACTTGATTTACTTTCCTTCTTAGTCCACCACAACCCATTGACTGTGACCTTAAAATGAATGAGGGCGGGTAACTCCCTGCTTTTGACTGTATGCTCTCAGTAGATTAATAATGGACATCAACAGGAAGCTGTAAAAACACATGCAAACATATATTCATGGAAGTGCAATATAAGGTCTGGGGTTTTTATGTTACTCCTGTTATGAAATTTATGATACACCATCCTCCGAGGTACAGGTATTCTCCATTTGGACTGAAAACAATAAATGTGTTTTACATCTATTCATCTCTTCATTTGAGCTTTTCACAAACTGCCTTGAAACCACCAGAGAGTGCTAATTTATTACATTTATAATTTTGTTACATTTATAGGTTTATTACATTTATAATTTATTTCAATCTTTTAAAGTAAGTAAAGGAATGTTTTTTTTATAAAATATCATTTATTATTAGGTATTATTTTATTAGTTATTAGTGCGCATCAAATGTGTTACAAATAGCCAGAACTGAGAAGTCAATGAAAAGTCAAAGCTGCTGGTCTCTCTCGGCAGGTTTATCGCGGTATCTGTCCCTCTCAACTACAACCGTAAGTACGTGGACCAGCGGCAGATAATCCTGCTGTCGGGCACGTGGGTGCTGGCCCTGGCCGTGGCCTCGCCCGTCATCTTCGGCATCAACAACGTGCCGCACCGGGACCCCCGGGAGTGCAAGCTGGAGGACGACAACTACATCATCTACTCGTCCGTGTGCTCCTTCTTCATCCCCTGCCCCATCATGCTCCTGCTGTACTGCGGAATGTTCCGGGGCCTGCGCCGCTGGGAGGAGGCGCGCCGGGCCAAGCTGCGGAGCAGCATGGAGGCCTGCCGCAAGCTGCAGGAGGCGGCCGCCGGCCTGCCGCCGCTCTCCGGGCTCCCGCCCCCGCTGCCGCCCGTCATCGAGTGCGACCTGGACGACGCCCAGCTGGAGGAGCTGGAGAACTTCTCCCCGCCCGGCTGCCCCGCGTCCCCGGGGTACAAGGACATACCCTTGCCCAGCGTGAGCGGCAGCCGGGCCCCGACCCAGAGGAAGAGGGCCAAGATCAACAGCAGGGAGAGGAAGGCCATGAGGGTACTGCCTGTGGTGGTGGGTGAGTGCTGCTTCCCCTATTTTAAACCCTCCCTCAGATGTGGCTGTGCTTCTTAAACTGTGCTTTCACTCTTCACACCTATACTGCACTCGTAATGCCTCAAATACGGCCGTGCTGCTCCAACACTGCCAACTTGCACTAAAACTGTTTTGCTGTGTTTTCCATCTTTACACATAAAAGATGGCTGAGCTATTTAAACTGCATTTTTTCTCTGTGTTCTGTTTACTTATTAGCATGGTAGACTGTTAGCCTGAGTCAAATGCACCCAGTACATTATTGGGATTTTAAAGCAATATAGGAATAAAATATATGCAAAAATGCTATATATATTATCTTTATCTCAATTCCAAACAATATAAACTGTATTAGATTAATGATTGCCATTTACCTCTCAGATCTAACAATGAAAGTGTCATTGATTTTTGTGATAAAGATGTGATTTATATAAATCCTCTATAATGAAGGCATTGGGGCATAAATCATGTTTATCTGTGCAAAATTAAACAAGGGCTATATGCAGTATATTATTGATATTTATTGTTTTGAACTAACATTCTCAATTATTTTCATCTAAAGATACAATTTAGGCCCAAAGACAAAAGGCAAATACAAATGATGAACGACAAATAGAAACACAAAACAAAAACCAAATTTTCCCTGGTTTAGTCACTGGTTATGAAATACATCTCTCAAAAGTATCATTGCTTTGTTAGTAAAAGTTAGAAATGGGCCAATTTCACTCCAACCGAACACCGAAGGGTTAAAACGCGGCAGTGCAACTTAAACTCTTCTTCTGCTATTTGCTTAATCTGCGGCTGAAAAGCCTTCTGACAGCCAGTAGGAAAGCAGTCTCACTGTCACTATGAAGGAGATGTTTTGCCTTACAGTTATGTTTTGTGGTTGTTAATGTTAAAATATGAGGGCTTCTATCACTGGAATAAGCAAAAATGACCAGTGCTAATTTAATTATTTAAATTATATTTGCTTTTTTAACCATTTTTCAGTAGGCACCAGATAGAATGATACTTTAAAATATCCTTTACCAAAGGCTATTTCTGCAGATCAATCAGGGTATCAGCAATAAAGATATTTTCAAGCATTTTCGGATCTGAGGAGGTTTAGTTACTTTCTCTCAGTCATTTCATGGTAAAGTCTCCTGTCTGAAATGATGAGGAGAGATTCAGCTCACAGTCAGAGCCACGGCCGCAGTCAGGGTCAGCCAACTGCGTACACTGCTGCAGTCAGAGCCATATAACTGTGAACGCAGATACAGACAAGCCCACACTGACGCATTCACAGCTACACAGTTACACATACTACTGCAGTCAGAGCCGTATAACTGTGAACACGGGTACAGACAACCCTGCATGGGCACATTCAGAGCTACACAGTTACCTACACTACTGCAATCAGAGCCATATAACTGTGAACACGGGTACAGGGTTGCCATATCTCATGCTTTTGGCATGAGACACACCCGTTCAGGGTCTGTCTCACGTTCTCATGCTACCCAAACACATCTCACGTCAAATAAAAGACTGCAGCTAAAAACAAAGCCGTTCCCTTAGCTCACAGGACAAAGAGTAATTGGTTCATAAACATTACGATTGATTACCTATCTTTGACAGCACCCACCCCCCGGCGTGAAATCTGGATTGCCTACCCCCCGGTCCATGATCTCACTGCCCCTACCCCAAGAAAACAAAGTGAATCTGTTGTATTCCATCAAATATAATCCAGGGCATGCCACCCAGAACCCTCACAGTGTTTCAGGACTGACCTGTATTATTATTATTATTATTATTATTATTGTTATTAATAATAATAATAATAATAATAATAATAATAAAAATACATTGTATCATAACGTGCCTTTCTCAATCTACAGTGCTACACAACGTTAAAGATCATAAAGGACACACAGTTTCTATGGAAACACATACGTCTTATCCAGCAGCCCTTATAGACAGTGGGGGGATGCTGGGTAGCACATCCTGTTAACCTTGACATGTTTATGCTGAAGACAGAGGGAGGATAGGATGAAGCATACAATAGCCTACTTACCATATAGAGCACAGCATCCTCCTGTCCTATTTAGCTCCACAACACAGATGCATACAGTCCTTTTTATCTGCGCAATTCCTTTACACACACACGCACACACACATACGTACATACACACTCACACACTCACACGCACACATGCATGCACACACTGACACACACACACGCACACATACGTACATACACACTCACATGGTCACACACACACATGCACGCACATGTACACATGTACGTACACACTGACACACACACACACGTACACATGCATGCGTGTGTGTGTGTGTGCGTGCGTACTCATGCCGATTGAAATCCCTCCTTCCCTGTCCAACACTTTTCCCAGTTATATGTCATTCTGTAGGGGCTAGCCTGAGTCAGGACTAGCATGGTTGGGACAGGGCAGTACTAAACTAGAACAGTATTAGGTACTCATGAAGTGCTAAACTATTAGCGTGAGATAAGCCCTGTCATAGAGCTCTGCTTTACACTGAAGCCTGCAGTGTGGTGCTTGACCATACTGAATACTGCTTTGACCCAAGGAAAAACGAGAAAACAGCATAGACTCTTACGGATCTGTGCACTGTTCTTACTTTGTCTTTTTATAGGCCCTGTGAGTCAAAATGAAGTCACGACAGAGAGTATAGAAAGATGCAGAGAAAAACCAAGATGCACTCAAGTGTCATACCACATAAAACGTTCTATGATCTCTCCATATAATCACACATTAAAATTTTCCAGCCTCTCCAAAGCCGCGTTTCCACCGCAGGAACTTTACCCCGGAACTAGGAACCTTTTGCGTTTCGACCACAGGAACTAGGGTCTAAATTTAGTTCCGGGGGCTTTATTTTACCCCCAAAAAAGTTCCTGCTCGGGGGATAGTACTTTCCAAAAGTACCGGAACCTTTGGGGTGGGGCGCAAGCGCTGAAAATTTCTGATTGGTCAACTACTTGCAGTGTTTTATTTCAACCGCCATGTTTAAAAATATGCAGCCGCAAACCGATTTATTTTCATAATAACTTCAAATCAAACTTGTATGTTATGCGGCGCAGTAGCCTAGTTTTGGTTATAGCCTGCCAACGTCTTGGAATTATAACGTGTGCTCTTCTGTTCTTTTCTTGCTTTAGTATTCGTTTTATAAAATGCTAAGCATTTGTGCTGGGACAGCATATTACGTACCAAAACAAAATGGATTAATTCGGTTGCGGAATATTTTCTTCCGGATTTTCTTTGTTAGCCCGTTGTAATTGACTCAAAACTTTGATACAGTTATGTGAGGTATGCGGTAGTTCTGCGTAATTCACATTGGTGATACAGTAAAAGCAAACTGGAAATCACCTTCCGCACTTTTTGTCAGGGTAAAATAACAGGTTAATTCTAATAATCGTCCCTTTAGCTTTTTCAGACTGCCGTAGTTTTACTCTGCCATTCTTCAATTCCACAAAAAGACCAGAAAGACTATGGACTAATTTATAGTGCATGGTTTGCATCTGGAGGGCACACTTCGCTGCTCGGCTAGCAGTAACTTCGAAGGAAAGCAAACGGTGGCTGTACCACTGCTAATTTAAATTTTCACGCAAGTCCGAGTTTTCATTCTATTCTTGTCATTTTGCAATTAGCCTATATGGAATTGACGATGAGAAAGTAATCAAACAGCAAATTGTTTACAACGTGTGCATGTTTTCTGCTGTTGTTGCCAGTTATATTGGAAATGTGAATGCATTCTGTCGCCTCGGATGTCAAGACATGAAAGTGAATGTTCGCATAAAAACATAATGAATGTGTTTGAGAGGATATATAAAACAGTTACAATCTGACTATTGGCCTGTTATATTCTATTTGTTGCATAACAACAGTCCAAGTTCAACTACCAACGACAGTTTTGCTTGACAACGGTAAAATATTCCCAAATGGCTGCAGAAGAATATTTCAATTCCAGGTGATTAAATCGATAAAAATCAATAAATACAAAAGTAACCATATATAGTCATTGTTGGTAACCCGTTGTATATAAGTGGAATAAACCCCTCCGGGCTGTCCCGGTTATTAGAAAATAATGTAGGCCACTTCAGTGGTAGTATGGGGTTACAGAAGAAATCATAGGACAGATGGACCGACGACAACGTCGCTTTTTCATACGTCAGTGGGCTAATTTGCCTAATCTTCCCGGGACTTTAGACTGCGGTGGAAACGCAGACAACAATGGGCTGAAGGAACCTTTTAGTTCCTTGAAAAGTAGTTCCTGGGACTAAAAGTTCTGGGTACTTTTGGTGGAAACGCGGCTCAAGTCTCTCTGCAAGTTTAATCAAGTTGCTGACTGGGGATCTTGTGAGAGATCTGAAGGAGTGAAGCTGTTACTTTTAGCCCACATTAACTAACTACAGAGCCAAGCTCTAAATCCAATTATTATGTAAGGTCTGCTGGGGGCCTGAAGCTCTAAAGACATTTCCACAGAACACAGCCAAGCCCAATGTGGACAGAGTTTCTCTGCTTCTTTCATTTCAGCATATCCCCAAATGCAACAGAGCACTCAAACTATTTTACCCCTCATTATCTTATGAACAAAGTGGAAAATTACTTTAAATTTGCATACATTTTAGGATAGAGCATAAACCTCAAAGCTAAAGATTATTTGAGGGGAATCCACAATAGAACAGCAACTGTCACTTTTTGTTTGCTTTTAATTTATTTTGCACTTCTGTGTCTTCTGCAAGTACAGTTCAAACAGCAACATGAACCCTAATAATAAACTTTGAATGAGATGGATGGATTGTCAACTATATATTATTATGTGCTGGCCAGTTTCTGCAAATTAATAGTTTCACTAAAAAGTTTCACTAAATGGGGAAATGGTGTGCTCTAGTTATATTCATAAGCCAATTGAAAATCGCACCATACCCATCACTGTAACAATTCTAGCCAGGGTCTGAGCTAAAAAAGGGATACAATCCTCCTGCAGTATTCGTCTCAGTAGACACACACACACACACACACACACGCACACACAACCCTAATCTGGGAGTCAGTCCCACATGTTGGGTTCATCCGGATCCAATAGAACCTAGCGCACACTACTCTTCCAAGCACACAAGGCTGAGGGGGCACTACTCTTCCCTTTACACAGGGATTAGGGCACACTACTCTTCCATGCATACAGGGTTTAGGGCACACTTCTCTTCACTGCACGCATGAATTGGGGCACACTACTGTTCCTTGCACAGTGGTCAAAGATTGCCCCAGTATGTCCAGGATATACCATTGAATCAGGCCAGCTAGGTCCTGTAAGTAAGAATTTGTCTAATTAATTAATTAAAAAATTAGAATGACTAAGCAGTGGTTAGCACTGTTGCCTCACAGACAGGAGGTTCTTGGTTCAAATCCTGGCTGAGAATCAAAGAACAAAGAGAAAGCCAAAATAAGGAAGCTTTTCTTATGGTAAACTTTTGGTAAGCTACACCAGAAGATTGCTCTCTCCTTACTCTTGTCAAAAAGAAGGAATGCACTTTGCATTTATATGATCATTTTGTTTACAAAGCACTTCACAGCAAAAGGGGGAACACTCACTTCATCCACCACCAGCATGTAGCTCCCACATGGGTGATGCACGGCAGCCATATTTCACCAAAACATTCGCCACAGATCAGCTAAGGTGGAGAGGGAAAACATTATTGAGCCAATCAACCTGGGTGATGATAATCAAACAGATTAACAAAGTCAAAGAGAAGGCTCCATTGGAAATCATTTGCACTAAACTAATGTATATTCTACAAGAACACAGTGATATCACATCTTCCACTTTGGTCAGTTACTCATAGTTTTACTTTTACTTTTTTGGAAAAACCTAGTTTCCCCCCTTCGAATATCAAAGGCAGCTGTTTAATCTTCTTAGTTTATTCATGAAAACGCCCACGCTGAGCGGGGCTCTCGGCTAGCAAAAGCAGAGAGCATGTGGAGTGTGGCGAAGGAGACGTTGCATTGTCTCCTGAGGGCCAATCTCTCTCACTAGCCCTCCTCCCCCCTCCCACCGCCTCCTCCACCCCCCACTCCCCCCACCCCCCTCCCATAGTGATGTCCCTCAAGAGGGGCACAAACCTCTACAGCTTTGATCTGACCCTAATGCACCCCCATCCCCGTCATAAGCACAGCAGCCCAGTTTCCATTCACAGAGCTCCCTGGGCACATTCCCTGTGAAAACCACCAGGAATTTCCTCTACAAAAATCATTCCGGACATGCATACTTACGTGAGACTTAAGCGTTTTTTTGAAAAACAAATTTGATTAATATTTGATTGGAAATTGAATAGTACATTTGGACGTATTCAAAACGAACCCCAGGGACAGTGCTTTCTTGTACGCAGTGTTGGTGACACCACGTGAGGTCGATATGACTTGGACACTTATCGTCTTCAGACACCTTCCTTGAAGTCTGCTTTCGCTTTCACACCAGAATCATGGGTGCCTTTTAACAACTCAAGACCTGAAAATAACTGGTGTGACAGACTGAGGCAGAGTGCTCCTCCATAATTAAACATCTCGCAAAAGCTAAACTCAACCGTCTGCGGGACACTCTTCAAACGGGACCCACGAGCTGCTTCATGAAGTATGGGAATAAGAGAAAGGAAATCTTAGGACCGCACTAGGATGGTTCACTATAAGCACTCCTAAAATTCAGCACTGGTACGAAATGTCTGCATGTCTGGGTTGTTTCACCAAGGTGTGATAACCCAACTTCTCTGGGCTGGTTTGGGTTGTGATCTGTTACTCTCTGCTGGGTATTTATAGAAAACCCATCAGCAGTCCTGAATTATTCAGTGCAGCAGAAGCTGTCATAGGAACCTGTTATATTTCTAATCTACAGCACATGTACATTTTAGTCACGGTTAATTTTCTTCCTCGCACAGCGCGGCAGGGAGCGACAGAATACGATACATCAGCTCAGCAACACAAACATTGTCTTCGCTGTAACCCAGATACGGAGGGCTTGAGACTTATTTGGTTCAAATACATGAAAATCTAAGATGCCAGCGGCAATATTAAAAAATTTTATTTATTTGTTTATAGGCCGGATTAGTGTCCAGCACTCCCAATACCAGCATTGTTTCTGCATGTAAGACCAAGGAGCAGCATTATAAATATAAAAATATAAAGCTTTACTGGCTGAATTGTTTAAATATTATCCACCCCTGGATGCATGTTTCATGAAACTCCTCTATGAGACTATTATTATTGGAAGCTGATTAAATAAAGCTCTTCTTGTTTAAAGGAGGCAGGTATAATCTTGAAGAAAACAGCCAATAAATCTTGTGTACTAAATCTTAAACAATAATGTATTAGAGCCATTGTTTTAGGTTTATATGCAATTGTTAATGTAGCTTTGAATTAACATATGCATATATTACACCAGCGTTAGTGACACTGAATTAACTACTAGTTTTGCATTTTGCTTCTTATTTTCTAATAGAGAATAAAAATCTCTCTCTGTCTCTCTCACTCTGTCTCTCTCTCTTCCCCCCCCCCCCCCCCTCTCTCTCTCCCTCCTTCCATCCCTCCCCTCAGGTGTTTTCCTGTTCTGCTGGACACCATTCTTTGTAGTCCACATCATGCGGGCTCTGTGCAACTCATGTGAAATCTCTCCAAGTCTGATGAGCATTGTCACATGGCTTGGCTACGTAAACAGCGCCATCAACCCCATCATCTACACCGTCTTCAACACAGAGTTCCGGAAGTTCTTCAGCAAATTCCTACGCAGCTGCTGCTAATAGCAACTCGGGGATTACCATCTGGACAACAAAAAAGTACCACACCAATCTGTTAAATACGGTAACGAATTAACACATTATATAAACATAGGATATATCATGCTATTACAGTATATATCTTAATTCGGTCTGTTTATGCAATTTGACTTTGATTTAATTAATGTGCGAACAGTATGTCAGCTTGCCTGCTTACAGTATCCTACCTTACTGTTTGTCGTTTCCATGTCTAAAGTGGAAAGCTTTCTGTATAATTACACTGGAATGTCAAAATCTATTTTTTCACAGAAATAAATGACCTTTGAACGTGGTGTCACCAAGAGGGCGTTTGCTTTATTTGTGATATCAATCTCTGTACTGTACATGTCCATTTCATGTTTTACCGGGAGTATAAATGGAAATCAACAGCAAGCTCTCGAAAATCAGTTCATGAGACCATAAGAACATTGCCCCAACTGAAAGAGGTGTAATTGTCACGTTGCTTGGCAACATAAATGATAAAACCAACAAATGGAATATACTGTATCATTGGGTTAAAATACAAAAGGCAAATCAATTTTCATAAAGTCATAAGGTATTCAACAGCACAGCACAAAATGACATGGATATGCATAAGAACCAAACCCTTGTGTACTAAAAGGAGCAACAATGCAAAATGTTTTCTTACATACCCAGGTCATACCCAGGTCAGTGTCATGTTGCCATTCAGGTTATAGTGAACTATTTATGTATTAGGTTTTTTTTCCCAAGGATGAACTCTTGAAACTAATTGAATGTGAGTGAACTCAAGGTCAACTAAAACATATTCAAACGTGTATATATATATTTTTATGTGGTTATATTGGATGGGTGTGGAGAGAGGACTCTGGCACATGGTCTTTCAGTACAGTTTTAAAAACATCTGCCCTGCAGGCAGTTAGAAGGCACACATGCCAGTTTGTGCATCTCCCAATCCCCGTCTGCCACCTGAAGTGTACTCTCAAGCACTGGAACTGCACACTTTAACCCACTTGAGATGGGCACTGAAAGCCATTGCAGTACATTTTACGTCCAGCTGGAGAACCCCCTCACACTCTCCTGCAGTGCACACTCATACTAATGCCAGGTGTACACAGACCCCTGAGAACTGGCCGCTCCTCTTCATCGGATCTTCTTAAAACCAGAGGAGTCTTATGAATAGATCTACTCAAATGGTCTCCCTCCCATCTTACATAAACACAGCTGTTTATCTGTTCAAACTGTGGCCAATTGTGGCCAAAGGTGTATGCCTAGTATACATTTGACTTCAGATTTCTCTCAAATCAATAAGTGTATGCTTTCCATTCGTGATACTCATTCCATTCTACTTCATTCTACTCTCCTCTCCTTAAATGGACCTGACATCTTCGTATGAATATATACATAAATCCTGTTAGGCTTGGCAAAGGAAATTCTTAGTCACAGAAATAATTTTCTTTGCCAAGACTGACAGGATTTATGTACATGTTCATATGAAGATGTCAGGGTCCATTTAGGGAGAGAGAGTAGAATACTTAGTAGAAGACAACTTTACCACCCTGTGATAAATTATGCAACCAAGGAATTGCCTATTTCCTCCTCATTCATTTCAGTTTATTTCAGCATCATTTTACACACACCGCTTAGACACCATACCAGGCTATATTCAGGATTTGAATATAAAATCAAATCAATATCCCATTATTTCCTGCTTACAATAATGCAATTGTGCTCTAAAAATGCAATTTTCTCAGAGTTTGATAAGTTCATCCATATTTATTATCAAAATACCAGCTCAGTCCTGTGAAATAAAGGTCTTTGGTTATTGCATATGTATAGCTTTTCATTTTACAACCCATTTTTATCATGTTTTTATTTTTATTTTTTTCTCCCAATCTGGAAAACCAACTATGTTTGTTGATCCATCTAATCACTGAAATATATTTTGTAAATTTAAAACAGAGTAGATGGGTAAACATCATTCTGAGAGAGTTTTTTTAATCATAACATTGAATTGAAAACAGTGGAGTTTGCCGTTGGGCAGAAGGTGTGCTGTGAATGGTAACTTGTTAGGAGAGGGGTTATGAAAGAGAAGCTTCCCATTTGTTAGTTAATCAGTTGACCTGGGGGGTATTTCATGCAGCAGGATAACTGGGTAAGCTGGATAACTGCATTGAGTAAAACACTGAACCTTCCCAAATCAGGAACATGGACTGAAGTAAAAAGAGCTGTGCTGGGTTCAGCACAGTTATCCAGTTAACTCAGTAATCCTGCTTCGCGAAATACCCACCAGGTGTCAAAATCACACAGGGCTTCACATATTTCATTGGTAAAATGCCAGCTATTTCCATAGCTATTTCTTTGCTCACTCTGTGAACATCTACAAAGTAACTACAATGTTCCTTTGAATTCAGAGAAATCAATTTAACTACTTATTTTACTTAAAAAGTAAGAATATTCTTACAACTACTTTATTTTGTTCGAGAACATTGGAAAACTGTGTGTGCCAATTAGGTTAGACTGGCCTGACCTGAATGTTACAGTGTCCTACCTGTGCAGGAGGGGCTTAAATAGAATAACTTCCCATTTTTAAAAAATAAAAAATGGGCCTGAATGGGAATCAGTCTCGATGTAAAGGTTTCAGAAATAAATTAGCATTAAACACACTCTTGGGAGGCTGCGGCACGGGTCTTACATTCAGAAAGTGCAAGTCAGGAGGAAGTGGGTCAGCCTGACCTTCAGAGAGACATCAGGTTTCATAAACCTCCATCGGCCTCTTCGCTGAAGCTGGGAATGTGGGTGGCATTCTCTTGTGTCTGTTTTGGTGACCTGTGTCAGCCTGGCCCAGCTGGTGCTGGCCCAATCACAGACTAGCAGTGGGTAAAGTGGAGCGGACACGCTGGGTAACCATATTAGGGAGGGGAGGGATGATAGTACCACAGTCGCCAATCACGGCATACGGCCCGAGCCGTGGGGGTGACACCCTGTCTCGAACGTCAGCGAATTGGGGAGGGGGGTGTTCGGTGGGCGGTCACCATGTCAACAGAATAATCCAAATCGGAACATCTGTACAGCGGAGTCAACTGCTATCGCTGTAAGGTCGGGCTAATGTAATTAATGCCACATCCATTAAGGTAATGGCATTCACAGGAGCACCCCTGTGGTGGCCCTGAGCAGGTGTGAGTTAAGTAGAAACCACAGTGCTGAGCCAACACGAGTCTCCATCTCTCACCTCCCACTAGTGTGCCTGTCCTCGAACAACGGAGTCACAGCATGTCACACAGGCATGTCTAGCATCTTGGATCATCTCTCTATCTCTCACAAACAAACAAACAAACACACACACATACGCACACACACACACACACACGCACGCACACAGGCACACACACACAAACGCGTGCACACACACAAACACACTCACACACATGCACGCAGGCACACACACACACACACGCATGCATACACGCCCGCGCACACACGGAGACACACAGACAGAAAGAATGAGACAGAGAGAGAACAAAAGATGGTGTTAAAAGATGGCAAAGTAAATGGTGAGGAGAAATGGTATTCACACACTGCTGTTACTTCTGAATGAGATGTTTTATTGTACAGTCAAGGACAAGGATTCAAGCACACAGGCCCCCTTCTAGAGGACAAAGATTCAACCACGCAGACCCTCTTCTAAAGGACAAAGATGCAACCACACGGGTCTCCTTCTGGGAGATAAGGATAAAATAAAAAAGACAATAATTGAAAGAGATTCAGCTTTACAACCAATCTCAATATTCTAAACATAAAACAGGTAAGCCATAGAATGTTCACCACTGTGCTTGTTTAATACAGGCAGGCTGCAGGCGCCAGAGAGAGCATGTAGTCACTATTGCATGACAATGCAGGGAACACCCTGCCACACTGTGGCTAGCGGTAGTGGCACTAGCAGTAGCTGTAGTAAAATTCCACTTTGAGAACATCTGTACTTAATGAAGGAATGTCAACCCCTGGCAATAAGCGATATGTCAAAAGGATGTGCTCCTCTACGTTAACCTCAGGGGGACAAAACACATCAGGGTTACGTTATGCTTTTTTTTGGTCCCCATGTAACAGAATAGCTGTGCATTTAAACTGCTCCATTAGATGGGAGAAGTGCCCTGTGGCTTAAAGGCTGTTTGCACTGCCAGCTCATATCATGAGTCATACAAACCGGCTTCCTTACAGGAGAACGGCCAATCTGACAGGCTCGTTCGCCCTAAGAGAAGAGAGGCTCCGGTCAGCTCTGTGTAGGACAGGATGCAGATGCAGAGGTAATGTAAAGAGCGGAGGGATATAAATAAGTAAGGTACACACTGCTACAATACTACAACTGCCGCAGTAGACTCAGTATGAGAAAGAGAGAGAGAGATAGAGAGAGATTATGTTCTTCATCTTCCTGAAGATGGGGTGAGTGTATTTTATAGGCAAGAGGGAGGGGAGAGTGCTACTGCATTTTATTGCTTTAGCAGTTTTCTTGTCATGCAAATAAAGCATATTTGAATTTGAATTCCAGAGATAAAGAGCGCAAGACACTAAAAGAGAGAGGAAGAGGGAGGGAGGGAGGGAGAGAGAGAGAGAGAGAGAGAGAGAGAGAGAGAGAGATGTGAATGCGAGACAATTGCAAATGAAAAAGACAAACAAAATGTAAAGCCAAGGTTTTATGCCAATGAGCTGACCTTTCCTGGTGCTGCTCAGGCCACTGGCCGAGGGAAATGGGCGAGAGAGAGCCGCAGACCGCATTAGGGAGAGTCAGGCATCTCACAGTCCACATTTACATCAGTCCACACACACAAACAATACCACCAGGGACTGGCTTATAACAGGCCCACTGTCTGTGAGCTTCTAAACAATGCATCATTCAGCTGTGATCGACAAGCCGATCGTGACCTCGAACTTCAGTTCGTTATCACGGGATGATGGCACCCTGATTATCCAATTTCACCCCTAATCAGTCACTCTGTTTGTTCCATGCTCTTTCACAATTAAATTACGTTATTAAAAACCGGCAATCAAAATTAAAAGGCAAAAAGTGTCTTTCTGTAATTGGCTCCTGAATTATTCATCATTTTGCAAACACTCTGAACATTCTCACCTTACCAAAAACAATGCAGTGAAAGTCATTTACATATGAGTACCGTTATACATAAACAAGACAATGGCGGTCTGTGAAATATGCCACAATTAAAACAGTAGGATGTTTTTACACTATCAGCTATAAAATGAACATGTGCCAGAGGCTGACATAAGGCTTTCAGACACCGAAGTAGGGCTATGCTTAACTCATCTAAGAATTAAACGTGGGATTAAAGTTAAAGCAAGAAGCCAGTCACTATAAACAAGAGACACTGTCACAATGAAAGGTTCTCATCCACCATTTGGGGAGCGCCTAGCCAGCAGTGTACAGCAGCTGTCATGCTACCTGCTCGATGGTTTACTGCCAGCTCTAAGCTAGCAATTGTGCAGTGTGAATGAAGCAGGTGCTGAATTTTGTATGATGTGTTTACCGGTGAAGGAAACTATGCCACAAATACTGGGCATCTTTGCCAGTTCCAGGGCCTTTCTCTTCTTATGTCCAGACTACCAATAATCTTTTTTTGTTTTCTTTTTCTCTTTATGCATTTAAATTCAAAGAGCAGCATTGCTCATAAATGAGATTAACTTCAAAGAACTTCATACTTAAAAAAGCACGTGTTTAATATTCCTTACAATGTGTAGTTACAGCCAGAGGAAATGTTGCACTTAAACACCCAAATAGCAACCTCGAGCCACACCAGAGGGAGCGTCACACCACACCACAGAAACAGCTACGATGCTCAAAACGCAATAGCGCAGTTAATGGTGTGAGTGCTCTTTAAAAAATAAAATGCACTCATCTGTACTTGTCAGACTGATGTTTCAGGCAGGTTAAGAGAGGAACCAGACTGAAAGATGAAGATTTGAGACAGTGAGGTGGGAACGATCCCCACCAGCGGCCATTCAGGATGAAGGAGGTGGCTCCACACGTAGCCGAGAGCAACATTCCCATTCTGCGAAATGAAGCATGTGATGGTGATGCTTATGAAACATCTGTGGGGCTATGTGGGGACACGGAGCGGAGCAGTGACTCATTCACTTATACATGACGTGCTCAGACCAGGAGGCTCCGAGGCGTGTGCGTGCGCTCCAAGGCGTGTGCGTGCGATCCAACGCTTCAGCGCAGCCTCAACCATGGACCACAGGGAAGATGAATGATGCTTCCGTGACACTATTTCATGGTATACAAAAGATTGACACGCTTGCGGGTTGTACATACGTGAAGTTCAGCAGCTGGCACAAGCATGGTGGACTGAAGCAGTCTTTGGCGGTAATGACAGCAGCTTTATGGTGTGGGGTCCCATGCTGGCTTAGAAGGAGGGGACTAAAATCACTGAAACCCGGTGATTTCAGAAAAAGATTTTTCAGAATAACATCTCACAATGACAAAATGTAACAAAACAGGTCATTTGAGACTCTCGGAAATTCAAATTCATTTGAAGATTGACCTCTGTTTCGAACCATGAAAACTTTTATCTGTGTCCTTTCTACTGCTCTTGCTTCTAGGAACCATTTTTTATCTGTAAAAAATTAGTTAAATCAGTTATCCTCTTGACCACAAGTGGTAATGACATTATGTGACTATCTGGCATTCAAAATAAAGTATACAGGTCAAAAAAGAATGAAATACACATGAAGAGATAAGAGGAGGAAAACAAACAAACTAAAGAGGCCATTACAGCACTACAGCACAACAGCAAAACAAGAAGTAGCATTTCCCTTCCCCTGAGAGGACATGTTTGTGCTAATTACCTATTACTCACCGTGTGAAGGGGCTGCTCCCTGGGGACTCCGTTTACCAATCAGGGAGAGGACAGCAGGACCCTCTCAGGACACAGGGCCACTCTCCACTGACCCAAGGCTCAGCGTGATTAACCAGCATGCACCTGTACGGCTGTCACAAACACACCACCTCATAAAGAAAACCGAACCCCCCACACCCAAACTGAAAAGCCCAAATACCATCCTTTTAAAACTGATAAAGCCCACCACCACTTCAAACCCACATACAGGCCTCCAAAGCAAAGCTCTGCCAATTTATTAACAATAGCCACAAAAGCTGTGCAGTATTTCCGTACTGGAAACACGCAGTCTGAGCAGTACTAGAGAGGACCCACGGATCATATTGTAATCGGACTGAAGGATCCCAGGCCAGGCAGGATGAAACTTTCCAGCGATGTAAAAGAAAGTGCATAAAGCTGCGAGCGGTAAAAACAGCAGGAATAATGCCGCTTTCGGCCCCAAAAGCGATCTGTAGCATTGTCAGAACAGAATCTTGGCACTTTTTGACACTTCATTACTGTGTGCCAGTCACGCTGCATGGCCGCCAGCAATCGCAGCCTGTGAAGGCGAGGGAAGGACAGGTTCTATCAGTTCCTCCCAGTTTCCATCCATCCGTCACAGCGTCTGCAGAAAAGCAGGCGGCCAAATGAGGCTCCTGCTGTTTTCTGAAGGAAATTGTATCTTTTATCTTTAAAACATGGAACTACATCAATATGCCAGCAACTTGAGCACTTACATTCCTGGTTATTACAATCTGTACAAATCTGTCTCCAGGCCTACACCACTCAATGCTTGTGGAGGTGTAGTACTGCCCATGATGGTTTCGGAAAGGCTCACAAATTTTAATTATCACGGTGAACGTCTCACCCAGAAGGAGACAGAAAGAATTATGAAGTAGGCCTAGTTTTGGACTTCACAGAAAGAAATGTACTCGTATCTCAGTATATCTAGACCGATATTAGCACATATGGTAAAAACACACCATGACTGAAAACATAACCTTCATTATGTTTCATTAGCAACCTTCATTGTTTGTTATTACATTACATCTATTTAGCAGACACTTTTACGAAAAGCGACGTACAAAAGTTATTTTCCATTATATGTACCATTTCCTTAAAGTTTAGCATATCTTGATTTAAAGTAATTAATCAGTTGCTCCTTAACAAAGGAGTTTCATTCCATAAAATATTAAAATAAATAAACAATAGACTCCTGCCATAAATACATCCCAACACATGAATACATGCTGAAACATTGTGAACATCGTTTACCAGATACTTTCAAAAATGTTATTTTGGTCCTCTTCTGTTTTAGAAGTGTAGTTCTGGTGAATGCAAATTAATTATGCAAAATAGCGGACGGAGTGTAGCACAGTGGGTAAGGAACTGGGCTTGTAACTGAAAGGTCGCAGGTTCGATTCCCGGGTAAGGACACTGCCGTTGTACACATGAGCAAGGTACTTAACTGGAATTGCTTCAGTATATATCCAGCTGTATAAATGGATACAATGTAAAATGATATATTAAAAAAGTTGTGTAAGTCGCTCTGGATAAGATGTAATGTAATTATTGTTTCCACAGGTAGTGATATCCCTGTAATGGCTCAAAGCCAAAACACAGCTGAACACCACAAATGAAAAAGTGCTAAATAGAATCACACCCACTACAGCAAGCAGCAACCATTACCACTACTTATGACTGCTTTTCCTTTAGGGTGGTAGCTAGTTCAAATGTTTTATGGGTAACTAATTGTTGTGACAATTAGCTATTGTGTGCCAGTTTTCTGGGAATTCTGTGAGACACAGAACTTCCTCAAGGTCAGAGGTGTTTCAAGACAATGAATAATGTTACGATCTATTTTAGCTAAAGGGTTCTATGTGTGAGGCTCCACCAGCCATGAAATTAAATAATGGGACTGTGACAAGAAACCAAATCAATCCAAGGAAAATGCTGGTTAAGATAAAAATAAAATCACCCTGAAATGTGCACATCCTAATTAGTAAATGTAACACATGGTCTCCAGAAATAATCCCATTTTAATCATCAGTGTGACGTATTTGTCTTGTCATTATCACTTTCTGGAGCAAATAACTGCAAAGAAACTTCACACCAAAGCAGAAACCTGTCAAACAAGAAATATGCTGAAAGAGCTAACACTAGCGCCCTCTATCTGCAAAAGAAGTTGCTATGATTCTTATTTGGTTTGCTTGCATTTTATATGGAATATTTGAAGGCAGAGATATAGCAAATGTACATTTTTTTTATAAATTATAAATTAGCCCTATAAATTATCAGTCTATGTGGTAAGTGGCCCCTTACAAAGCACAAGATCTTCACCCTCTCACTATAACATATTTCTTGGGGAAAGTGCATAACTGCAGTACCTACCTCACTTCAAATAATACTTTAATGGCTACTCAAAATACTATTAATGGTTGGGTATACAGCACTGTGCCAACATTTGGGAAAGGCTGCAAAAGATTTACCAAGCTGCACTTACAACCCCCTGGTGGAGAGCAGCTGTATACGCAGCCAGTTTGCTACTTAAATAAAATTGCACTAGAATGCTCATACAGATATAGAAACACTAAAACATGAACTATCAAAGACACATTAACACCCAGGGTTAAATCATTTTTTAAATTTGAAATACTGTTATTGTTCTATAGAATATATCAGGAGTTCTAGATGGCTGGGGTTTGTACTTTTGGAGTTTTCCCATTGACCACCTGGTAAAGAATACTGCATGCTTAAGTATCTGAAAGGATTCACACACACATGCACACATACATACACGCAGAGCCCAGTTCCTCATTACTGGTTTGGCACTGGGATTTGTGTGATCTTGACTGTGACTGTGTGTGTGTGTGTGTTTGGGGGGGGGGGGGGGGGGGGGGGTTAGGGGGGTCAGAGTGTGGGTGAGACAGAAAAGACAGAAGACAGGATGTGTCCATTTCTTCATTAAGCAGGCCGTTGGATTGACCTTCTTTGAACTAATCGAAACAGTGACGTTCAGATTTTTTTAAATTTTTATTTAAAAGAAAATATACTGAAGTCAGTTACAAAAGGAATGCTTTAAAAATTTCCACATAACTACTTCCTAACTTTCACACTTTTGAGACAACCTCACCAATGAATAAAACACACTGTATGCAGCTTTGTTTTTATGTATGAATAGCAGTTTTCAACAACAGATACTAATAAAGTGCCATTTACCTTAAAAAAAGATATGGAATTGGTCCAAGTGTAATATTGTGCTGGAATTTAAGTGCAAACAACTATGACCTGGCCGTGTTTATTGGTTTTTAGTTTTTGAAACATTTTGTCTATTGTCTGTCAGTCCACATAGTCTAAACATGTATTGCAAGGTAATTGCTGAGGTGCTAACTCTGTAGCATAGAGGTTGTACGTTCAACTCCCAGGTAGGATCCAGTAGCCTTTGTTGCCTTTAGGTACACAAATTAAATTACTCCAGTAAAGGCTCATCTTTTACAAATGGATGCATAATTGTGCAAACACAAAAGATCAAATTATAGCAAAATGAGGATGGCTGAAAAATAGTACTATTGTGTAGAGATGATTTTTGGACCTACCTGTAACAAGCAAAATCTCTGACTACGACCATTACCTGACATTAAACAGGCAGGTGTATCTTGTACCTCGTAACTTTCCCCACACAGATGTCTCTCACATCAGGTCAGTGCCTACTGGAGTTTTCCTTCATCATTACAAGGTAATATTTGCACATTGGTCTCATTTAATGACTCATATTCATTCATCATACAGATTCATTATCAAGATGATTCGCCAAATGCACCACGAGCACTTGTTTGGCAAAATAAATAAGTAATGCCTACACATGTAAAGTTAGTAATTTAAGAAGAAAAAGGTTTTTTTTTTCTTTCTAATTCTTCCAATTTATCCATTACTGCTGAACCTACTGTGTGAGACAATCCCATTTAGCATCGACTGTTTTTTGGAACCCTACCATTAACGCTTTTGGGCTGAAGAATTTTGGCAGAAACCGACAGCCACCATTTTAACCCAATGATCAGTGGAACTGATCTGGATCCAGGGAGATACACTCTATCACTGGCTGACATCCTGAGAAGATCCCATCATATAACTTCAGGCCCAGATTACTTAAAAGGAAAAAATTACCACCTGACATATATTACCGTATGGGTGGCTGTCGTCTGTGCCTGTTCTCAAACCATCGTGCACACAGGATAGACTCAACATCAGTAACCAGCCATTCATGAAGACCTACACTCAGACTCATCTCCTCTTAATGTTAATAAAACAGGAGAGCAAGCTGTTTTCCGGGATCAGCAAAATTACACTTCTCATACAACTGAGAATTCAATTAGCAGTACAGGACCAGTATTGATCGGGTGCATTTTCCTTATGCCTGGATCCTGGAGACCATGTGGTAGAGCAGGAAAAAGACTACCACCAGTCCCACAGACACATAGCACAGGATCTTCCTGTTTTCCCGCCCAGAGCGCACCATGGTGGAGAACCGCTTCACACTTCCTGTCAGCAGGCCTGTAGCGCTCAGGAAGTTGGAGCCCTTTTGGAGTAGAAATGATGTGTCATTTAACCAGTGGTTCTCATCCCATGGCCAAATACACACAGTCTATGGAAAGGGCTGATTTGCAGACTAATAAACCTCTTTAATTGTCCTGTCAATGCCAAAAGTGAATGAGCCTGAGAGGCAGCCATAACGCACGAGTGACTCCAATCTGAAAATGTCTTCTTGTCTACAGTTCGAGGACTGACGACTAAGCATTGCCTGGTAAATTCTCAAATGGATCCCCAACCAATACAGAACGCAAATATCTTGAGTTTACATTTCATTCATTCATTCACAACAACACTTTTAAGCGACCTTTAAATATGTTGTTTTCCTGCGGCTCGATCTTACCATGCCGTCCAAATATGAATTTTGTTCTTCAGCGTCTTTATCAATGTCATACGCCAGCTAAAACACCAATACAAGGAAAAACTCAATTAATGTCGTGAACCCATATCTCGTCAGACTAGCCAACTGTAATGCTAAACCCAGCGCTGCCGATCTCATATTATGATTGACATATTAGTCTAAGTTTCCTAACATTAATTTCTACAGCAGTTATAAAATAAACCACATAAGTTAACGATTACCGATTTCAGTCTGGAAACCTTGGATGCCAGACTATCCGCCAAAAGCTTATTTTCGGCGTCCAACATATCATCCACAGCCCCATGTCCTGGTCGCAGCAAAACAAAGCGTTAGTGTTTAGAAGCACTACTACACTAGCCAACAAGTCAGATTGGTTATCTAGACAGGTAGCTAACGAGCTAGCGAAGACTAATCCGTCGAGATAACTTCTAGGCAGCTAACTAGCTAGGCGTTCAAAAACGCTTTCCCTGGAAGTGTAAAATATTATGCGACTTAGATCTGTCATAAGTGTTTCCATACGGTGGTATTCTGTTTAACGAATTTACCAAAGCAACAACTAAAACTTTTTTGGTAAAGCAAGCCGGCTAACGTTAAATATCTAACTGGCTACAGGTTTGTATTACATTACAGGCATTTAGCAGACGCTCTTATCCAGAGCGACGTACAACAAGTGTATAAAACGCTGCAGCTGCTTGCTGTCCAAGCTGAACGTTATCATGCCCAGTGGTAACTAATTGCTAACACTTGGACTTATAGCTAAACTAATATTCAAATTAAATCAAAAAGAAAAGCTTTAATATGACCTAATGAAATATTGATTTGAAATCCGCCGACGTGTCAATTACCTCTACTCCAGTCCGCCATCTTTGTTTACCATCTCATTTCTGAACACGTCAAAGGCCCATTTGGCTAACGGATAGATCATAGTCTGCCATCTACTGCTCTGGAGTGTACCATACTAGGGACGATAAGAAGGACGCCACATGTTCGAAAAGCTCTCCAGGTAGGCTACATCAGGATATCTTCTAAAACCAGGGGAGTAATCAATACTCGCTCATCCCTAGTAATCATCATATCATCGAAAAAGATACATATAAAAATATCAGTGTTCGTGGAAATCATTTAAAGCTGACAAATTGACTTCCAAAATGAAACGGCATAATTCTTACACTGTTTATTGTGTCTGTTTTTGTCAGGTTCTTCCTGAATGATAAAGAAGAAACGCTGTGACATCTCTCTAAGTGCCAGCATTACCCAATACAGGTGTGTGGTTTTCAACTGCTGTACAACTGAACAGACAGAAAACAAACATGCTGACTTGCGTAGTCACTGCACTGAAGTACTATGCACCAGGCAGAGTCAGATCACAGGCGCCTATTGACCACGACAGTCAATATTAGACACCAGAGTGGGGAATGTGCTGGTGAATGAAGTTCCCAGGGTGTGCATTGCGGCACACTAATGCTGTCCACAGCCGTATCTGGCTGTCAAGATTATATATGCACCCTAAGCTCTTGTTTTCTGATATTGTGTACAACTAGGCTAAGTGTGTGTAATGTGCGTGAACTTCAATGAGCAACACTGTTTTAAAGGAAGCAGAAGACCTTTTAATTTGGTGTGAACGGCAAAGAACAGTACAGACTTACAACACAGGAGGAAAAAAAGTGACATACTGTAAAAATATTTTGTGTATAGAAATCATTACTCCTCTGAATAAAGTCACATGATGAAAATATTTTTTTGTGTGCAGCTTTTTACATTCGGTGATGCTGGAGCATGTTCTCGCATGAGGCTTCAGTCACAGCTGAGCTCTACTCCAGGTAGCCCATCACTATGTTTTCAGCCTTCAGCATTCGTCTGGCTTTCCTCACGACCACTGGCTTCAACCTTTGGAATCCTGCAATGGAACAGTAGTATGCACAAGTACATATTATATTTAGTATAATAAAACACAAAACAATTCTATATATACTGCTGTAAGATTTTGTCAGTCAAAAATGTAAACAGTATTCCATTCAGTGATCTAAGAACAATTACTCATCAAATGCAGAAGTGGAAAAGCCCAAATCTTCCTCATACCCCCACCTTCCCCACAACAACAACTTGCATTAGAAAGAACTGTGTTCAAATTCCTTCAAATCCGTCATTATGGAAATAGCTGCCAATTGTGCTCATTTACTTTTTGGTAAATGAGGTTTAGCAGATATTTACTGGTTCAAATAGGATTTCTGCATATATTTTTGTCTTCAAACGTATCACCGTGTTGCCTGTGGTAAAGTGATAAGGCTTTACAATGGCAGAAATGGGGGCATTCATTCACTGCTGTTTGAAGCAAGAAAGTATGTTTCAACTAATGCCAAAAAGCAGGGTGTACAGCAACATTATGTTTCCAGAGACTGTGCATACAGATTCATTTTACAGTTTTTATTCATAATAATAAATAGAAATTAGTTTTTATATAGTGCCAGTACTTCTTTCTTCCTCAGCTCTCAAGCAGGGGGAACCCTTCATTCCCAAGGACCCCTGTAGTTATACTGACATAGGAAATCTTGCCACAACTTCCTTGGGTGCAGTGGTCTCAGGTTGCATGTGCCATAGCTAATACCAAAGTTCTAACCAAAGATAAATAAACAGTTTATCACAACGTTGTATTTTTGAAGATTAACCTGGTAACATACACATGCACATTGTCTGGCGACTTAAAGTTGTCAAAGCTGCTTTGGAGTTGCTTTAAGTTGATTATTTTTTTGCTTTAGACCACAAATCCTGAATGCCCACATCACTTTAAAGTCACAGCTTGAGGTTAAGTATCGTCCTACTGGCTGAATGTATGACCGTTAACCACTTTCAATTGTGCACTCATATTCAGTTATTTTCTGTACGACACACCATGAGAAAGAATATACACAGCAGAAATGTACAGCAAGCAGATAAAGCTATACATACCTTTGAGAACTGTGTACCAGTCTTTCAAGCCTAAATTATATATACCATTCCCATCATAGTCAGGTGCCAATCTTCTGCCATCTGTAAGCAGTCAAACATACTAAAACCATCAGTCTTTTTTTTTTGACGCATTCAGAAAATGAATGCAGACTTCAATTTAGACTACAGTCGCTGACTGTCGATGTAGTAGCGCTGGAACCTCCCAACCTCTATTTAAGCATCTAATCTTGAAAGCATGTGCAATAAATAAAGCTTACATTTTCCTTTCAGGTACATCATTGACTGTGGGCCCCAGTTGTTTGCATTCAGTTTATTCTGCTAGAATCACATCACAGACAGTAATTATTGTCTCATTAATAATAATAATAATAATAATAATAATGATAACGACAAAACATTTACATAATGCATTACCTTCACAGAAGAATGTGATTCCACCACCAGAAAAATAAATGCGATTGTGCAAGTGCACATAAATCCTCTTGTCTTCTTGGAAAAAATTGAAGATACGCATTACTTGCTTGTTATTATCAAGTTAGAAAAATGTGAAATAAGTGAAACCGCACACTTACCATTTTGGGAAGAGCGAGCGTGGTTTGTAGTCAAAACTACCAAGAGCATCTGCAGCTTAAACAGCGTTACTTAGCTTTTTATTCTCGCGTGAAAACTTGGAACAACGGGGTCTCGAGTTCAATACTACCCCGCCGTGCGATTCTGATCTGGCACTAATGCAGCCACTGCTGGGAGGTGTATATATTAAGTGAAAAACAAAAGCTTACGTCAAGACTGTAGGGGCAACGAACACGAAAGGCAGCACACTGGCATGACTTAATGTGCTATGCCTGCTCCTTTTGTCTTAGTTTACATTTTTGCCTGTTGTCACCATTTTGACAAATGGTGATTTTGACTTCCAGTGACATCATATGTAATGGTGCAGTGAAAAGTCATAAGGGTGTCATCAACAGGGACACTTATTGATCTCTACGTCTCCAATGAGAAATGCTGGGGTATTAGCACTATGAATATTCATTTATCTCTTGGGGGATATACTGGGGCGCTAGCACCATGAAAATTCATTTACCTCTAATGAAATATACAGGGGTATTAGCTCCACCAGTGAACATTCACCACACACCTGTGCAAGGATTGTCTTTTTTATTGCTCTGTTTTCTTTAAAAAAAAAATAAACTCACAAGCTGAAAGATTCTGTATTATCCTTACAATTGTAATTGCTATTACATAAAATTGTTCAAGTACCTCAAACTTTTAATAACATGCTTAGACATTTTTACACTTGAGATAAATACTATACATTAACTAGTATTGCAGGAAAAATTAGCAGAAGTAAATAAATACGTCTATGCTACATAAATATAACGGTCCACTAACTAAACCAAATAATTAGGTACAATTATAAAACAAAAAGGCAATACTATAAACATAGCATTTTTAGATATATAGAGCATACATCATTCAAATAAAATGAATGCAAATAAGATACATACAATTTCTTGGTAGTCAAGAGACCAGTTGTTTTGCCTTGAATGAGGCTAGGCTTGCTAGCTCCCGGATTTGAATATTGACTGGACGATCTGCGTCAGGCACTGGCCAAACTCCTCCAAAATCATTCTCTCAGCTTGAGCCTCAGTGTGGCCCTCCTTTTCGGCCTCCTCAGCTTGAGCCAGAAGACAGACACATGTTGTTTCTACAACTCTGAGCGTGAGACAAGCCAGAGGACACCTATTAACACACAGATCGATGGCGACCAAAGAAAACAGAGAAGCATCAGCGATCGTCCGTGACTGTGAGCAACCACGCCACAAAAAGAAAGAAACAAACAGATGCTGGGAAGTCCACATACTGGTATTTTAAGCTTAAGCACAGTTTTTTCAGTTAGCGTGGTATATTTGATTTGCATAGGTATCCAGGCCAGCTTGCAATGCATACATTCCAACCAAAACCTGGAACGTATGCAGTCTTCTGCTTCATTCATTTTTTTATTCAAATTAAGATCAGAAGTATCTGATCCAAGTTAAAATAGCTGGAATTTCATGCAACATTACCTTCTGTTATTCACTTAAGCACTGAAGTCATACAAAGGTCATAATTAATCCACTACAGCAATAGGTGGAATCCAGAAGATAAGATATTCTTCAGTGTGTGAGGAAATGTCTAAATCTCAATGTGAAACTCACTGATTTTATTATTAGTGTTTCTATATGTCAGCTTCTCCCAAATGAAAAACAGTACGTACTTCTGTGTGGGGTGCGGTAGAGGGAGGGTCATTCCAGATTCCTTCCAAGGGGACAGAGGTGGAAAATCCCAGTTTGGAAAGTAAAAGTCCTCCTAATATTTTATTCCAACCACCAGGATTTGCTAATCAGCACACTTGTTCAGCCAGGAGGCAGAACTAATGACTGAAATCAGTCAATGGGTGGGAAAAGCATATGGCAGGACTTTTATTTTCTGACCCCTGGTCTTTCCACCAATGTAAGGGGGTCCCGACATTAGCACCTTAGTACATGATTATGTCACAGTCACATGCCAGGAAGAAGACCAATATGAGACATAAGTACGGACAGAGTTAAGCACCAGGACAGAGGAGGATGCCTGAACAGGCAGATATCTTACTTCTTCTGGCATTTGGCTATGGGGTAAAAGCCGGGGTCTGGGAGATCCATGCTGCCGGCAGACACCACGGTCTGCCGCTCAGGACTCTCGTCATAGTTCCTGCAGCTCACACACTTGCAGATAGAGGAGCACATGATCTTCGCCTGCGTGATACATTTCAACACTTACAGACACTTCACTTCCTGCCATGCAGACATGCAGATGACATGCAAATTTAAACAGTCAAGGAAATACATGCAGCCACTAACAGTTCCCTATTCTTTCCCCTCTCTCCCTCAGTTTGGAATCGCCCATCATTAAATACGCCCGTTGCACACTTGCAATGCTCTGTGTTTAAGAGGGCCACACGGTAGCACACGCTCCCTCTGAACCACATGCAGCCGGCCGCTGCAGGAGGAACCCTGCTGAATGAGACTATTTTCTCTGGGTGATGCTATGCCCACATTTTGGGGGGAGGGGGTTGTGTCTTGCTTTTATTGGGGGAGGACAGTGAGGTCCTGCAGTCAGTGAAGTGGGACAGTGGGGCCCTGCTCACATTTGGGTAGTATAGTCTCATATATTTTGTCCTTGATTGTCAAATCTTTTACATTACATTTATTTAGCAGACGCTTTTATCCAAAGTGAGGCACAATACTGCCTGGGTCTATAATCTGTTCTGACTGAAGGTACAGAGTATCACAGAGCCCATTAAACACTGTGCTCAATCACTCTGCCCTCCTGTTTATTCTAACATGCCACATTCCCACCTGCCCACAAACACACCCCCCTGCATGTCACTTTCAGCCTAGCCCCATGCTACCATAGCAACCAGAACAGCATCACTGCACCACTCCACTGGGTTCTCTCATTCATACAAATTACATACAATCCCTAGCACTTCCGGGCAATGAAATGGTAAAAATAAAAATGTATGCTGGCTGACTGACTGACTGACTGGTTGATTGATTGACTGACTGACTGACTGACTGACTGACTGACTGACTGACTGACTGACTGACTGACTGACTGCCTAACTGGTTGATTGATTGACTGATTGACTGACTGACTGACTGACTGATTGACTGACTGACTGACTGACTGACTGACTGACTGGCTGACTGACAAACGAACTGGCTGACCGACTGATGACTGACTGACTGATTGATTGATTGATCTGCACCTCGTAGCACTCGCAGTAGTTCTTCAGACACCCTGAGCGCTTGCAGTTGCAGCCCTTGTTGTGGCGCCCTTTAATTTCGCCCCTCTTCCCGTTGCCGATCTTTGGCCGAAACGCTTCTGGATTCCTGTCCAGGCAAATCTGGGTGGAAGGGGGGGTGTGGCACACAAAGAAAAACTGACCAGTGTGTACCGGTATTTCAGGCCCTGTTCTATCCATTTATCTACCTTTTTTACCTGCCTCATGCATAACAAACCTTTTAGTTGTGCATATATTCATGATGTACAAGAGCCTCACATTGGGTCTCAGTGATTTAATATACAGTATCATAGCCTCGTGTCACATGACCTTAATGACTTTATTATACCATGACCTCTTGTGTCTTATGCTTACTGTATGGCTGAATGATCAACTGCTCAGATCACAACAAATAACAATTGCATTAACACTGGTGTGACACATAGGCCCCTGAGCTCCATTGTCAGTTATAATAAGAGTACATATGTAATGAGAGTAACAGTAATGGTGGCACCGACAGGCTCCTCATACCTTAATAGCCTGATACCTCTCGTACTCATGCTCAGTGTTGTTGTAGCAGTTGATGCATTTGCAGTTGCTGCAGATGTCACCATTAGCAAAGCAGTCACAGTACCTATAAGGTTCAAAAATAAAATGTCACCTTTTCACTACCAAGACAGCTCCAGCGAGGTTAACACAAAAAGGGGCCAATAGAAAAATTACAACAAAAGCATCACAAGTATAATATTTTAAATAGAAATTGTGAAAACAAAGGCTTACAGCTTTAGACACTGAGATTTAGTACAGCTGCAGGGCTTCCTTGACTTTGCATCCCAGTATGTGGCAGAGAACCTGGATCAACAGCGATTATAGGAATATTGTCAGCCATTATTTTTCACAGTACAGTAGCAGCAGCAGCATGTCTGCTGAAATGATGGCATTAATGAGCTCTCTTACCGAACGGGGGACATTTTAGGCTGGCTGTCAGGATACACAGGACAGGGTGTCTGGTGGAACTGTCGAAGAGAAACATTAACACTGAGGAAAGCTCTCTGGCTGGCTCTGTCTCTCACTAAATAGCATCAGCAGAAAAGCAGACTCTGATAAAGCTGTTTGCTGAACTTTACCTATGAAACCTCCCTCCTTAACTATTTGGTTCTTGTATTGAGTTTTAGTTATTGTTACATTTGACTACATGTTATGTTTACACATTGTGTGCTGTGAGAGCAGGCTGGAGTAGGGAAGGGGCTATATAGTGTGTGTGCAGTGACAGCAGGCTGGAACAAGTGAAGACCTGTGCAGGATAAGTCTAAGCTACCTGAGAGAAGCAGGGCCCAGACAGGAAGTTGTAGCCGGAGTTGAGGGAGTTGAGGGAGGTGGGTGGGACGAGTAAGGTGGTTGTTGGCCGGATGAGGGGGAGGCTGGGCGGGGCCAGGTAAGGCTGGGGGAGCACGGGGCACAGTCCTGGCACACTGGAGGGCACCACTTTGCCCATTTGGATGGCATTCACTAAATGAGCAAAATTAGCCTTCAGCATTGTAAATATAGCTAAGCAGTACACTAACAACTAAGACACTCATTTATACCCAGCACGGGAGTAGGGGTGCTCACAACCTTTAAGCTATGCTTACTGAAGCAGAAAAAAATTACCTGTATAATGTAGAGAACAACCTCTCAGTTTAGATATTGCACCTGTATGAAAGTCAAGTTACTAAAGCTTAAGCAGTCCACCCTGTCAACGTATGTAAGACATATTAGCAAAGATGTTAGTTTATGACTAAAAACTCATATATGTTTAAATTACTACTGGGGGCATAACAGGGTTTAAGAAAGTGAACTGTAATCTGGGCTCTTTTTTCACAGACCGAAACACATTACGTTGTGTCAACTGCTTTTTTCAATTTAAATCAGCAACTGCAGTAATCGTTATATCCACTAGGTTGTGTCAAACACTGCAAAACAAACGAAACTGGCGCGTAATAGTAATACAACAGTATAAGAACAATGGAAAATAAAAATGAAACATTAATCACTGAAAATCATGTATAATGATACTGCTGATGCTGACCTTTCCGGAAAGGGGTGCCAAACTCAGAGACATTCCCCTGAAACTGGGGTTCAGAGCTGGACCGCATGTAATTAGGGGGTTCACAGTGAACCATCTGCTGCCCGCTGTCGATGCTCCTGAGAACCTGGCCCACAATGAAAACAACCGTTTCAGAAACATACCGTACAGTAAGTACAGCAAGATAACTTTTTACTCCAGGTAAACTCCACAACATTCAACACTTGCTGATCTTGCCAAACCTCAAGCATCTGAGCCAACCGATGACAAAAGCTTTCTGTCCATTTCAGAAATGTAATTCACCCCTAGAAATGTGTTTGGCATATTGTGCATTGCTAGCTGCTTATACTAATGCAATGGGGCAGCAGATAGACAAGGTTCTCACCTGGCATGCAGTGGCTCCTGGCACTACCATACCCTCCTCTGGTGGGTCAAGGGGCTTCAGAAACACAGTCATTGATGCCTGTGGACGGACAATATGGTTTAGGAACTTTCCCCATCCTATCTTTTCCCATGCCCAACGCACAAATCCACACACATGTGACCCCCATCACCCCAAACAGACACACACAACAGGCCCTAAACACACTGCTTGCTTGATCTTACAGGAGGACACAGGTCTGTCCTGCTCAGGGGTCTCTGCTCAGGGAGATGGTCCTGTCTGAGGAAGCCCTTCTCCAGTGAATTCTCCTCTTCACTGTCTGGAATAATGCTGGCTATGGCACCACACAGCTCTGCCTGGGACAAAGCAGAGCGCTAGTTAATAGCCAATCAAAAACACCGCACACACAGTGACCTTACCATGCCACCTTTCAGTGAAAACAACAGCTCTCACTTCACACATGGAAAACATAAATGTCAAACACACTTTGACAGATGTTAACAGTATTTAAACAAGATATAAAAAATGCATTGATTAATATTTTAAGATTTGTTGAAATGCATACCAACAGACACATTTCTGACACATAGTGAAGATTGAATATTTGGGTGTAACAATCGCCACTTAACCTACACTTGTATTACAAAGCACAGAGTGATGCAAATTACAAAACTTAACTTCAACAGAAAAGCTTGAAGAAAGGGTCAAACCCTCATATGTTAACTACTCACTATCAGTGACCATACTTTTCCCAAGTCAGCACATCTCCAAATTGAGGGGTACTGGGAGACCTCAGCTCACAGGATTTGCTGCTGTGTGGCACTGCACTTACTGACATCATGCTGAAGTGGCCCGCCTTCTCAGATGTCCAAGAGGCACCAGTGTTGCCAACAGGATACCTGGTTCCCACACTGGGAATGGGATCTAAAGGGAACTGGAAAGGGCTGGACTGCAGGAAGGAGAAGTCGGCAAAGGGGCCGGAGGGGAACTGGGAAAGTGTGGGCTGAGGGTTGGGTGGAGGCACACTGTGGAACCGGGCTCCAGTTCCACCATTCTCCATGCTGTGATGACAGCTTGGCTCTCTCTCACTTGGGGTGTGGGGGGTAGCCTGACTGCCATGGCTTTGGGAGGGGGACATCACAGCCACATCGCTGTGCATCACCGACTGCTCCTGTTCCTTGCAGCTCTCCATGCCACTCTGAACATCAATCACACGATTTTAGTTTACAACAGTCACACATACACACGTTCTGAATTTACAGTTGCCACGAGGAGCGTCAAATTGATACGGCGATGACAAGATATAGAGAATTGCTTGTTGTAGTAACAAACAAAAAAACGTTACTAACTTTTCACGTAGTTACTCAATATGTTTATGATTGTATTATTCACAATACCCGCGGCGCGCAACCTAAACAATTCACCTGGTAATCTGCTAAAATATCTAGCGACATAGCCTACTTTGTCCGTCTCAAGGGCAAGACAAAACAAACTGCTTCTCCAATTACTAGCTAGGCGATTAGTGTAGCTGGTTAGCTACAAATGTAGTCAATTAATCAGCAGCCTCAGTAGGCGACATCCTTACCCAATTGAGGACAAATATCAACACACCAACTTTGGTAAGCTTACTCAGATATTTCGCTATTTGTTCAAGAACTTCGGTCGTCGATCTTGTGGTAAATAGACGTATTCTCTTAAACTTAACCCACAGTTTAGCTAGCTTTGAAACGACTGGCGCTAGCAAGTTACCTTCCACACGAAAGTTTCAGTCACCTTGATCTTTTGTCACGCGACATGTTACTGAGGCGCAAGACAAACGATTTATCCTGCGCGTGTACACTCGAGCTCCAACCTGTATTGAAGTAACCACGTGCCAACCTGCGATGGGCGACTATGACTGGTGGAATGTGGAATAGTGCGGTAAATCTCAGAGGAAGAGGTCTGTGGGGTGCAAATAATCCCAGTGAAACATAATAATGAATAGTAATATCGCAAGCGATTGGCTACAAACGTTGATACTTCATTACGTTTATTCCTCGTGTGAAAAGTCTTATAATTTCAACAGTAAAAACCAAGGCTAGAATAATTTTAATGGTCTGATATAGGGAATGGCACCGTTAGAAGACGTGAATTGTCATGGGTCAAATTTTTAAAGTGGTTGAGAGTCCTGGTAAAAGTGATAAAGACACTACCCATGTATGCAGTTATCTTAAAAGGGATTATTTGTGTCATAAATTTACTACGCAAACCAAAAATAAAAAATGAATACCTAAAAATGTATTGCCTGTGCAGTATCAGAAAACCTGGCTTCCTGTCTCATCATTTGTATTTTAATACAGAATATTCTTACATTAAAATACCAAGTCAAGTGCATACTCTTGGTTATTTAAGTTCTTTAAGTAAGAAAGACCAGTTTTCTTTACCAGCAGAAAACATAGCACATATGGTTAAACATCTCTTTCTAAAGAGAAAGGCTCTTTTGTAAAATTAATTTTTATATAATTTGCTTGTACCCCATACCAGCAGGAAAAGAAATATCTGTGCATTACAGACAAAACACATAATATTTATGTAATACAGCTTCTTTTCTCCCTGTATTATTTTCATTTTTCAATTAGGACGGATTCACCATATGAATATAAATAGCTACGGTATAATCAGATTAAAACAATATTTTCATGTAAAACCAAAAAGACAGAAGACCTAAACTGAAGCACAACACTCAATTCATGATGTCGGTAGGTACTGGGTGCTTGGATTTTTGGGCTTTTTCAGGTGAATATTGAATGTTTCCTCTAGTCAAATGTGAGCAGCTCAACCGTAAAAAAAACCACAAATGTGAGGAAGCAGTGGGTGGTGAGAAGTGGAAACTCCAATTTAATAACAATGTCACGAGGCAATGTTGGATATCTGTTGGATAGCATACAGCTAAAGTTTCCTTACAGCCTTAATCCGCCACTGCGACCTGTACTCCTTTGGCTGAACTCATAGCATAGCTATAGCATTCACTGGTTCATTTGGTAACTGACGCATAACTGGCATGCATGCATGCAAGCACGCAATACCACAGAAAAAAGTGGTCAGTGGTCAGCTTTCAGTACAGTTTGACTAGGAAACATAGGGGATATGGTTCTTCACCCAGGCAGTGTCTGACTTAATCATTGTCTCCATGTCTGCGATCAGCTGTTTTTTGGGCTAATTTTAAGATATCAGGTACTTCTATTCTCCGCTATCACTGGCCACCCTACACTGTATACAGAACATCTACGGAACTTGGAAGATTTTGTGCATTGTGCATTTTTTCTCAGTATGTAAAGCCTGATATTGGGAACTGATTTGCATTTCCATCAAAAATGCTTATATTCACACATTCTAATACAACCATTAAAGCAGAATCTCTTTTTTTTTTCTTTTTTTTTTAAATGACAGAAAACGAATGGGAGCCAATTAACATTTTATTCATAAAATGTTTTTACAAACCAACCAACCAAAAACAAACCAAACAGCAGCATTGCCGTAAAGGCAGGCAGACATACATGTACAGGTCGAAATGATGCGAGCAACAGCTGATGTGACGCAATAATTCAGAAAAGAGGCCAAATTCCAGAGCTGAAGGTGAGAGGATTTCAGGGTCCTGCAGCCAGAGTCCTACGGTATCAACCAGGCCAAAGAGAGCTAAGGCATCTCGTCTGATGTGATTGAGGAAGGCTGACTGTCAAGAGCCCCCATTTCTGAAAGACAGCCAAGAAGATTCTTTTTTTAAAAAAACAAGACATTGTTTTTAATGATATTTCTATGATATTTTTTAATGAGCCAATTGAATTCAATTTCTCTAACCCTGTTTATCTTCACAGAAATGATTCATAGTCAGCAATGTGATGGGAATCTGCATGTAGAGTATATACATTCTACTCAGAGGAACCTGTAAAACTGAATAGACAAGTATTTTACAGATCCGGGTACGGTAGTGTTACCTTTCATTTTCAGGTATGATAGGAAGTCAATGATGGTGTGAATGACATTCTCATCTGTCATTCTTGAAGCACCTGGGGAAAAATAACCTGCGGATGTAAGGTTTTCAGTACATCTGTGTTTCTGCTGCGTCAGGAACAGCATAGAAATCATGTAAAATCTGTCACCAGGTACTACAGTAACCCTGAACCCCCTTTGCACCATTGCCCACATAGTTTCAGTTTCTCTTAGAGGTCTCAAAGGGCTTTAGGGTTAGCAAGGTTGTCTTAAAGAGCTGGACAGCACGGTGTCACAGTTTGGCATTAAAATCCCGGTTCCTTTGAGTATAGGGTTAATAGCACTGTCCTGCAGGGTTTGGGGTCGACAACATGTTCTGACAGAGTTTAGGGTTAACAGGAAAAGGCTCAGGGTAAGTAGTACAATCTCAGCCTCTCACCTGATTTGAAGTCATCCTCCAGCAGCAGGTCCCTCTTCCCTGCCAGCCCATGCTTATCACTTCTGTGACTGTCGATGGCATCTGTGCAGGAAACAAAGATAGCCGGGAGCCCCATGACCTCAGCCACCATAACAAGACCAACTGCATCCATTCCCTCTCCTAAGGGAATGTTTAGCACTATTAATGTAATATACAATAAAATGTTTCCAAAAGACCAGGTGGCTCCATCTCATTTGCTAAAGCTCCTCTCTCCCCTCTTAATCTAATGGAAGGCACATGTTGCACGCTAGCATTTAGGATTGCGAATTGGCATATTACAGATGTTTGCTGTATGTGAAATATGAATACCTCACTCTTTCCTCTGTTTATGCTGTTATTATTTTGATTGAAGTCTGTTTTACATTTTTCTCATAGTTTTGGCCATGCATAATTTTTTAAAAATCACATTACATTTGCCAATCAAGGTATTCTCAGCTTTCATGGCTGTACAATAACTTAATTCTTAAACTGAGATGAAAGTAATACATTCAGATTTTAATACTGGAACGGCATACCACAATCAGAAACAAGCACACATAAACATATGAATCAAGTCATAAATGTTCACACACAGGCTTATACTATTCACCTGATATACATGCTTTTCTTTGGTTATGTATTGTCAAGAGACAGAGATGAGCTCAATAATATATTAGGAAAACGTGAGCCTTTCCTTCCTGGAGAATTATCCAGTAGACACCCTGTAATAGACCTGATACTAAGAGCTCAAACAGAAGGCTGCAGCAGTATGAATGATGTCCCCTGTGGCTCGGAGTCTGATATTAAAATGCTTTCTCTGAGCCGCCGTGGAAGTCCTCCACAGACTAATACTCCAGCACAGTGGGGGATACGTGTTATATGAGGATTAAAAAGGATGAACTGCTGTAAATCCTGGTACACAAATACAACAGAGACATGATATTACCCTGAGGGGCTCGGACAGATGTAAATCTCTACTCTTCCTACAGATCTAACAAAAGAGGTACGGCGATTTTACAAAAGAAAACAACAACAAAAAACCCTTTCACGTGGCCAGCCTCATTTAACTTCACATGCTCAACCTGAGAACGGCCAGTTGTTGGGATTTCAGTCAGGCATTTCTGTTTGAGATCAATCCTTAAGTATCTTCCATAAACGCTGTACATTCTTTCATATTCTAACAGAGAGGATCTCAAACTCGGTACTGGGGTGCCATGTGTAGGTTGGTTTACATTCCAGACACAGTTGCAACCCCTGAAATGTAATGAGCTCTTAATTTCTTAAATATTAGTAATTGGATCCATGTCCCATGTTCAGTTCGCAAAACTTGAAACGAGTCAGATGCACTAACATGTCCTCGTAATGGGCAGCATAGCAAATGATTCCTTAAAAAATATTTTCTAATATATTTTCATATTTTTTAAATTGTACTCACGAGGCCCCAGGAGATATCCAGCACTGTTCAGAGTCCAGCCTCGTTTGTCTTTGGCCTGTGTGCACAGTGATGGGCTATTACACATCAGCATTTCAGTCAGACATCAAAATATACAGATAGGCCTACTCTTATGCTACATGTAGTATGACTGTGTCCGTGCTCAGCATCTGCAATAATACTATGAGTATTAGTGATATAAATAGTTCAGTTCAGTTTTTTTATTGTGTAGCAGATACAGTGCAGTCCATTAGTATTTGGACGACACAATTTTTGTTATTTTTGCTCTGTATTCAAGCGCATTGTATCTGAAATGAACATGAGGTTAGAGTGCAGACCGACAGCTTTAAGCAGGTATTCACATCCATATTGGGTGACCCATGTAAGAACCATGTAAATACACCCCACATTAATTTCAACTATTCGCAATGTACTCAAATGCATTTCAAAAGAGAACCCCTGCTCACAAGAACACTAGTGTTCAAAAGTTGTTTATAATCATCTGATATTTATCCAGTCTTTTTGTAATGTTTAGGCTGCATCAAATATGTGTACCATGAATATACAAATAAATAAATGGACGTACCCCAGTCACTAATCCAACAGTCTCAGACAGTGCTGCGGAAAAGATAATAGAAACACAAACAACACCAAGACACTTCTGCATCTGCGAGAAGGGATAAAAACAAGCAAGGGGTTAGATTATGAGACATTCATAACAATGAAATCTTAAATTCAGCATTATCATGAATTACAGTGTCCTTTTCATTCGTGACCGTGCATCTTAAATAATGTGAAAATTGATTTAATGTAAATACACAGGTTGCCTAAAAATGACACAGCAATAGATTAATTTTCTCTATACAAGACAAGTTTCTCTATACAATTGCCACTTACTGCGAGTATTTTAGTTGCTTCTTCAAGGATAGACGTTTCGGATTAACAACAAATAACTTCACCGAAGTTATAGCCTATTTCGTCCAAAAATAAATAAACCTCCACACATTTACAGCCCAACAAGAAATGTGGGTATTTTCCTCCAAGAAATGTTCCGTCCTTTCCCGTGGTCTAGGCCTGCAATAGAACGAGAAAGGATTTGCACTGCCTTTTATTTGATAACCAGAATCTATAAGAAAAAATAAAAAAATAAAAAACTCGCTGGCCCTTGACGTGTTTACACCAGACCTCCTATCAGTGTCAGAGCCTTGGTGAGCGAAATAGATGGCAGCTTTGTAATCATGGTCATTAGGTAGTCTTTTGAAATATGCCTTTTACTAAAAGTTCGATTATTACATCGGATTATGATATTGTCTGGTTTACATTAAGGAAGAATGACGACGTTACTCTGACATCACCCTCGCGTTAACAAAAGATAAAATTACTCCTCAACCGGAAGAAAACATCGAGATTTTAAAAAATTAATTTCACCTGTAGACTACATGCATTTTTATCCTTGACTGGAAATGCAGAACAAAGTTAGTGACCTTATTACAACCTCGTGATAAACGTAGGTACAAATATGTACATGTTCTAAAGGTCACATAATTAAACAAATCGTTACACTGATATGGATACGGATAAGTTTAGAAAAATAGCCTTTTAAATGAAAGAAAATTACAATAATTGCAAAATATATTATTCAGGTGAGTGTATGTCTTGGGGAAATTTTCAATAAGACTAATTATATTAGGCCATCTTTGCTAAACAAAATGAAAGTGCTTGTGCCGGTCTATTAACCGTAGGAGGTTTATAATCTCATGCATTTGCAAGCAGCTAAATGGTCATGCTAAACTATAATTGGATTGTATTTGGAGAAACGGGTTGCATCCCACCCAGTAGTAGGCTATTATACAACCATCTGTTCCCTAAGCATGAAGCTTGAATGAAAAGGTCTGAAATGTGTCTTAATCCAAAGAGGACAAATCAAGTAGCATTTTCTCCTCATTGAAAGCCATTATTTGGTTGCAAAGATAAAGAAATTCTGAATACATTTTTAGATGTATAAGGATTTATTTTCAATATATCAGTGCAATCCACAAGATTGTTTGTCAGCTGCGATTTCAAACCCAGCAAAATAGCCACTTTCAAGAGTAAGCAGTGCATATAGCTCGTTAGATGATTAAATTATTACCAGCAAGGACAGCAAATATTTGGAAATTATGGTTTTGTTTTCAAAGCTGAGTATCTTGTAATATGAGTATGTGCATAGTTTAAAATCAGGCAAGATATTTCAGAGCTATACGAAAATGAAATATGGTGGGCATTATGGCTTATAAGGGCAAATGTCTTCAGTAGTCAGAGACATGCATGTTGATATGAAGTTCTTTGAGGGAAATTCTTCTTTTGAGGAGAGAGATGTAGTCACACTAATTTAAAAAAAAAAAAATTAACATTAGAAGTTCAACTGACTATTATAACGCCACCATGTGGTCAATGTACATCAAATTGGGTTAATAAATGTTCGGATATTCTGTCTGAGCCAAGTTGCATAGGACTCAGGGGACAGAGGAAAATAGGTAATAGTATTTGGAAAATAACAGCCAATCTAAGATGGCAGTGGCATATAAGGTACAGACATATGTTCCAGATGACTAATCACTACTGCAAGTTTAAATCTCTAAAAAACAACAGTGATTTAAAAATATTGTGCTCTATACAGTTTACAGTTATGCTTGGGATGAGAGTGCTCATATAGCTACCAAATTACATCAGTTTGCTTCAAAACATGTGGGAGATATTAGCACCAGACTATGAAGCTTGGCACTCCGTGGCAATATGTATGTATGCCCTGCCTATGTGCCAAGTTTCATAGTCTCAAGTGTTGGGCTCTTGATTTAAGTGCTAATATAGCTACCAAATTTCATCAATTTCTTTTGTGATAAGCCATGCCCACATACATTTTTACTGGCTTACTGTGGCCAGGTTTTTGGAGTATCAACTTTCTTTATACTTACCTTTTTACAGGACTGTCTAATTAATAAAACAGTGGAAATTTCATGTTGATATGTCAAACGGAGATAATGGCTCTCACTGTGGTTTGGCAGAGTTGCAGAGCCTTACAAATAGCATTTTAACCCTTTCCAGACTGATATAACTTTTTTTCCAATCTCTTCTGGAATTTCCTTTGTTTGTGGCATAATGTGCTTGTGGAAAATTTGTGATGGCTACTTCACTCAGATGGTAAGGTTCAAAATTAGTGAGGTTTAGATTCAACTAACCTGGTTGCAATCAAGCCTAGCTGTGTTCAATCAACTGAATCTAATTATCAATTAAATTTGGTTTATTTGTTCATTTAGTAACTAACGGGACAATTTTTTATATTTAAATTAAATAAATGAAATAATATTTTTTCATATTTTATATTTTTTATATTATATTTTTTGTCTTTACTCTGGCTCCCTTTGTCTAATACATTTTTTGTAACAATCTGAAGCCACTCAGTATGGCAAATATTTAATAATAGAGGAAATTAGGAAGGGGCAAGTACTTTTTCATGGCAGTGTAGTTACTTAATAGAATTGTATTTAACTATTTGCCATTGAAATCATCTTTTTATTATTTACAACTGACATCCTTGATCAAATGTTTAATTCTTGTTAGAAATCAGGAGTGCCATATTGTTGATTGAGTAGGTCGTTTTGCTCATTATTATTTATTTAAAATGTCATTTTTTATTAAGCAGGGTTTTGATCTTCCTATGGGATAAAAACAATCAATGATTGCATTATACTGGAAAATTGATACTGGAAAAATATCACTGAGCAAGTTTCTATTTTGGAATCCCTTCACTGATATCCCATTCATGATTTGATAAACAAATCCAATCCAAGGAAATTTAGTGAAGAATTGCCCAAAGATGAGCTTGAATCAGAGCAAGTCATCAGGACCATGCTATAAAACTGTTGAAAAGCCAGAAAGGTGACTGATTTTAATGTGTGACTGTTAGAGGTGCATGGTACAGAATCTTAATATTGGAGTCTCACTTTTTGGAGACTTTTCACTTTGGATCTCTGGGTTTAAGGCTATTTTTTCAAAGCCATTGTCCCAAAATTCAGCTTTTTGTCCACTATGTATTGGCTGCATCTGCTGTTACTGTGAGTCAACACTAGCAGCAGTGTAATATGGCACTCTGTGCACTTTACACAGTTTTACGTTTGCATTCTTCCAAAATAACCCCCATAAAAGACTTTAGTCAGCTCAGGTAACTTTATTGAAACATCCCATGGCCTCATTTTAAATACACAAGAGGTGCATTGTACCCAGGTTTTCTTCTTCTCATTTTTATACATTCACCTCACAGGCATGCATCAGTCTTGATTTTTTTTTTTTTTCACTTTAAAACATAATTTCCCGTGAAAGTTTTCCCATGATGAACACAGTAAGAATTACAGTAAGAATTTCAGAGTGTGTTCAGAACTGGCTACAGGATAGAACACAAAGAGTAGTAGCAGGAGGGATCTTATCTGAGCAGGTTACTGTGGGGTGTGGAGTCACACAAGGATCAGTGCTGGGACCACTGCTCTTCCTCATTTACACAAACAAACTTGACAGGAACATTGAAAGTACATTTGTTGAATTTGCAGGTGATGCAATACGGGGAGGTTTAGCTAACAGTTTGGAATCTACTGAAGTAATCAAAGAAGATTTGTACAGACTCCAGAAGTGGGTGGAAGCATGGCAAATGAAATTCAATATGGCTAAATGTGAAGTTCTATGTACATGTAGGAAATAAAGACATAAGGTTTGACTACTTTATCAGAGGAATAAAACTGGAATGTATTCAATTTGAGAAAGACTTGGCCTTTTGACTGTGCTGTAACAGTCAAAAGGCCAACAGGATTTTGGGATATATAAGCAAAGATATTCAGTATAAATCCAAGGAAGTTATACTTATATTTATACAATACCTTAGTCAGACCACAATTGGAGTATTGTTTGCAGTTCTGGGAACCGTACTACAAGAAAGATATAGGTATAGGTATGAAGAATGGCAACTAAATTGGTTCCTGGTATGAGAGATAAAGGTTATTACAAGGAAAGACTTAAGATGCTTAATCTCTTCAAGCTTAGTAAAAGGAGACTTAAGGGGTGATTTGATTGAGGCTTTTAAATTCATAAAAGGGATTAAAGTGAACCACAAGAGATTCTTCCTGCTTAGTTCTGTTAGTAGACCGAAAAGGCATAAATGGAAATTAGCAAAAGGTACATTCCGCAGACATTAGGAAATATTTCTGCTCAAAATGAGAGTAGTCACTGTGTGAAATAGCTTGTCAGTTCATATAGTAGAGCCCGAAACTCAGGGAGTTTTCAGGTAAACAGTAAGCACTAGATAACTTTTTGTGGTAGGAAAATGATGAGCATTGTTGGGCAGAATGGCCTGTACTCCTCATTATGGTATGGTATGGTATGGTATGTTATGTTATGTTATGTTACGTTATGACGGAAAAATCCTCATTTCATTTGTGTAAGATACTTTCTCTCAGAAACTTTCCCTGCTGAAAATGAACCTGCTGCTTCGGCATTGAAGAACACATCCAAAATCCAAAGGAGGGAGTAAGAAAGCTGGCTGCAGGGGGTCTAACTGTACAAGATGTCCAAGACTCATAAAAGCTTGAGATGTGAGGAGGCTGAGTCGTGTATTACTGAATAAAAGCTTATTACTGGCAGCAAGGACATTTCACTGCCTAGGTCATGTTACCTCAAGCACATGGAGTTGGGCATCTCCTGCATTACAGTACATTGTTCGATGTTGGACAGAACAAGAGAGTAAAGGGGGCTGCAATTTAGTGCTTTCAGACCTGTCTTCCTGGCTGCACTAAATACCAATCATTAGGCCTTCAAATATGGGGCTAAAGAATGAAAAAGAAAAACACTGAACAGGGTGGAAATTCTGGTCCATTATCAGCCGCAAAAGCCAGAAAAGAGATGGAGGTCACACTGTAAATGGGCTCCTAGGGAACACATGTGAACAGTAGGCTGTGCAGTAATATCATCTCATGAACCTATTTTCCTTGATTCCCAGCAGGCACTGCTGTGTTCTCTTCCCTTAGCCACATTGTTTTGGAAACTACAGTACATCACACACTAAGCATTTTAAAATGCAACCTTATAGAATGTTACACTGGCAACAGTTTTTGCTTATGATGTGGGGACATTCAAAACATTGGTCTTCAACAGCAGAATGACAATACACTACCCACGTCAGATAATCTTGGTTATAATAGAAGTTCATGCAAATCCTCTTCTTCAACCACAGAGCAGGCAACGAAGGATATAACGCCATGCCACGCACTATTGGATAACTGGGATTCCATTTTTAATTCCATTGTTGCCGAGATACCATCTAGAGATGCCATTTTTGTGAAAAGCACACAACACTCTAGCTGAGCTGAACAGCTAGAGGGGCATTATCCACATGCTACCATCCATCCAGAGGTCAGATGACACAGATGACGGAACTGTACAGTGAGATTTACTGAAACCAATATCCAGTCATGCATTACGGAAGCTAAAACCGGTGGCAATCAACTGACCTCAATATAGGCCATAAAATCCATTATGTAGCAGGTGCTGGATCTATATTTATATTTATTCAACATGAACTGTAGCGTTACAGAAGGTGTTATTGGTGGCCATCACCTGACATCAATACAGGTTATAAAATACATTATGTAGCTGGTGCTGGAACTACTTTCACATTTATTCAACATGAGGCACAGAAACTTGATCTACATAAAGCATGAAATACATTTGGAAAATCATTATTTGTATGTCATCTGTGAAGAGAGCAGTGCTTTCAGATTCCATTCTTGCACATACATTAGCTTCTTATTGTCCTTCATGGCACTAAAGACTAAATAAAAAACATCTATTGTGTAAACGAAACCTTTACTGGCAAATAACACCCGAATTATTTCATTCTAGTTGCAAAGATTTGTGTTTGGATGAATGTCAGCAGTTATTTTATTGTTGTTTAGTATTATTGTTTGGGGTCACGACCTCTCACCTCTCACTTATTTTTTTAACAGTATAAATTTGGGCTGTTCTGGCCTCTGCACAACACATCTGAAAGTTTTATATGACAGATGCGCAAAGCCTTCATGCCCACAGCTTTTCCCTATTAGTCACCATGCCTCATCTTTAATGGCCTGTGGACCCTCATAACCCTCACCATGCCTCATTTAGCAGGTGATTCATGAATCCTCCTTTACTTCCCTAAAATGTAGCCTGGCCTATATTCCTACAGTACCAGCACAGATTATGGAAACAGCGAGTTGTTTAGTACTTTAGTACTTAAATCTATTATCTGTGCCCGTTCTTGTCGTTTTAGTCCAATTTTAGTCCGTATAAATGTATTTGAAACAGTTATCTGCTTGACCACAAGTGGTCATAAAATTTTGTGACCATCAGTAAGTATACAAGCAAAATAATTAAAAAAAAGAAAGCTTTCTTTACATATCATTTTATGTAGGTAAATACTGGACAAACAAAATACATGTTAAAGCCGATTATAAAACAGTAAGAAACATTAGACTGCTGAATTATGTAAGCATTAACTAGTAAATATAGGAAGGTGTAATGATAATTACTTGCTTAACATAAATGCAAATTATTTCTATATTTTTTCGAACATAAATCTCTTTTCACGTGCATTTCGTGAGCCACAGAACAGGCACTGCTTTAAATGGCATCTTCAAACACATTCATTGGATTCTTCCTTGTGCAACATGGAGCCAATCACAACAAATGGTTTCTTAGTATACTGCCCTTAAATTTGTCACTCCATACAAAATTTAACTTATAATTACAAAAAATGAACAAATGAACATTTCAAAATCAGCAGTTGTCCATTTAAATCTGTGTATCAAAACCACAGCTTGTCCTGACTTACCATCTACATAATTTTGAATAGAATTCCTATTGATTTCTGGATTGATAAAAACATTAATATTTTCTAATTACAGAGGTAAACGAAGAGATCGAACTTTACCATAGTACTTAGGCTTTACTTAATTAGATGTTAAATGAGTTTCCCCATCATCTAATTACACAAGATCTTTAGCTTCTTACCTGTTTTATATCAGTGGAGACAATAATTACATTGAAACACAAACATTTTTTTTCCTTTTACTTCAAAGTTCATTCAAGATCAGAATCAATACTATAAAAAAGCAAGAGAAAAACAAGGCCTGCTTCACAAAATGAATCTGGCAAAGAAAGATATATTTGCTGCCTTTTTTGTCTTTGAATCATTCGTTCTTGATTTTCTAACCCTCCGTTTTGAATGTATATTGCCCCGCCCTCCAACAATTTTGGAATTTCCTCTGGGATCAAATGGTGGATTTCTCTTGTTTCTGCGCCAGCACTTCGCTGTGTTCACGCAACAGCGTACCGTCTCGTTAGGATCCCTTTGTATTCACACAAGTGCCTTTCGACTACCTGTACATCCTTTGAAAACACATGCAGTCCAGCAGCCGTGAGCCAGGGGAGATGGGTGGGGTGAAATACCTGATGGTGCGTTTCCTAGCAACACTACAACAGCAGCTCAGCAGTGCCCGGCCCTGCCTCAACAGCCCTCTACTCTTTCACCTTACTCTCAGGTACCCTAAATTCACGATAATTCCAATTACGTCAACGCTACTGATAAATTAATTAATGCTCTATCTAGTCCCTCCAGCACAGATTTACTGCATGAGCTCTAGAATCTAAGACATGAAAAATAATCACACAAAAACCCACACAAGTAGACACTCCTCCAGTAGTGGCCAGGAATCTTCATTACATTTGTTCAGCAAATGATAGTAGTGCATACCAGGCCTGCCTCGCAGAAGCAGGCACAGGAAACGCAAAAAGCCTCATGACTGATTGTGAGAAAGAGAAGATAAAAGGTATAGTTTTGATATTTTATTTTTCACTGCCGGCACTGAATGCCATCTTATTGGAAAATTCAGAGATTGGTGCAAAATATTAGCAGCGTTGGGAATAGCAACATCTTTGCTGTTTACATGTATTCCTACGGTTCAGAGCACTGTGTACAACCCTCACACATGCACAGACACATATGTACACATCTGTTGTTTGCAAGTACAAAAGGTTAAAAAAAAAAAGAATAATGATGATACTTTTGGACCTATATGATGGGGAACAATTCCCCGGCTGGAATTGTTACCCAGCGTTCTTCTTTCAACGGTTTCAGCTCTTCCAACAAGCATATGGCTCTGGTATTAATGTAACATCAGCTACTTCTCAGTAATAAATAAAGTTACAAACTATAGCAAAGGTCTTCAAATCTTGTCATATTTAAAGGATATAAAACATTTACAAATAATACCTGTAGCAAAACCCCCTTAATGTACAATTAAAATGATACACTGCCCTAATAATTACCCTAGACCATACAGATTAACATTTCACGGTGGCTGTTGCTTTAAAACTGGAAGGAAATGAAATTAGTGCAAGAGGAAACTATCTAAAACAACTTAATTTGGTCACACGTTCCAATTGGTATAGCTCAGTTATGTAGTTACATATTCTTGGTTTCTGTATACATTTTTCTTTTGTAAAATACTTTATTCATACAATCTTTCAAACTATAGCAACCTTTCTGTTACCCATGAATGGCAAAATAAGAGCTGAAGATCATCCAACTAGAACTGAGGGTTATAAAGAACTGAAAATGTTCTGTTCATCCGTTTGAGTGTAGCTTTTTCCTTTCTACACTTGAGGTGTTGTGAACACTTGTATACGAGTATTGCTGGTCCTGATGTGCTGTAGCGCACCGGCTACTCTCTGGAGGAGAGTGGGCGGGGACAGCCTGCCCCGGCCATGCCCAACCCTGCATCAGACCGGCCCATTCGCCACGGCCTCCGATGACGCTGGCACTCGCTGGTCTCTGGAAGGACAGAGGAAGAGAACAGGGTGACGCCCCCTAGTGGTGTGAGGGTTCAGTAACCTCATGCTTCTGAACCGAAGGTTCTCGGTGAACACAATTTATTCACTACACTAAGAAATGGAGAAAAGGGACACGGACCAACAGTTTTATCAAACATGGCCGTTTATAAATGGAAATGCATAAATGCACAAATCTCAAATCACAAATTTTTTTAACCTAGTATTGAAATACTACTGCTTTCAACCCTTTCTCAATCAGGTTCTGCTGTGGGATTGCCTGGGCAGGTGTCACGGTCAGGATTTGAGACTATGTGTCACATAACTGCACAACGTCTTGTGCTTAACTGGACGCGTCATCCGAAAGGCCACTTTCACGCATGTTAACAGCCGCTTCTGAGACGTACTTGGGTTCTTCCATAGCAGCCACGTCTTCCAGGGGCCCATTGGAAACTTCACTAGGAGACTTCACTTTGTCCTCCGAGACCACCATGCTGTTCAAGGAGAAAGAAATTACTTTCACCAATTGCTAGGGATTTATGATGGTAAAAGGACTGATCAATATTAACCTACAGAAAAGTGCACCAAGTGGCCAACTGGCCTGTCTTCAGTCAGAATTTGTCCAAGAGTCAATTCTCTATTCACAAGCACAACTTGGTGAGTTCAGCAACTGCAAAAATGTATTTGCCGAGGTACATTTGTGACAAAGTAAACCAACGCTCAACTTTATGTGTTGGTCAACGTTCAGGACAAACGTTGATTGAATCCAAGCTAGTGAGTCAGTATAGATGCTTTGTGTTTCACACCCATGGTAGGAGGAGCTAGTTGTGTTCCAGTCTCACTCACCTCCCTTTCTGGAGGCCGCTGGTGGGCGTGTCTGTAGGGGAGGGGCTCACATCTGACACGGGGTTCCCCGTAGCGGAGCACTTAGCGGGCACATCAGAGTTAGGCAAGGCCTCTTCCTCACTACAAGCAGAAAGGAGTCCCTTTGATAACACAGCCTGCTCTCCACAGACAGAAAAAACCCTTCTAACACAGGCCAACACAGACGCATGCAGAACGGAGAGGCATAAAGTATAAAATGAATAAGATAACTACCTTTTTTTTTTTCGCACGAAAACATGACAAAAAATATAAATAATTGTTCATGGTAGTGTAGGAATTTATCCAAATCAATAATGAAAGAAAGTTGTATATGCAAAAATAAAAAAAATATGAATGTACTATACAATTTTCAAATTTGTATGTGTTTTGTAGATAAACCAAGCATTTGGTTATTTGTTGAATATTAATATATATTTGTGCTTCAGTCTGTATTATTAGACAACATGATGGCCCCAAAGAATGACAGCATACTCATGCAGACAAATGAAACTGCTAATTATTCTGCTAAATTATTTTACTGCTTAAAATGTTTTGCAAAGCTACTTTTTCCAAAAATTGCCATAATGCAAACGGAGAAAAAATTCAGTGGCAGACTTGCAAACCGGGACTGAAGTTAAATTAATTTTAAATTGAGGGGCAGAAATAAAACCTACAAAATTTAAGGCTTGTTTTTGAAAGCTGATCTTGCCCAAAACCACCACTGAAGAATGAAGCAAAAACATCTCTGCCATTTCCTGCAGGCAAGGGGAGGAGCCAGCAGAGGGGCAGGGTTTGCCCTGACAAGACACTGAAGGGCGGAGGAGGGGCTAAGGGGGTTGCGCCAGTTTCTTACTCATAGGTTTTGACCTACGTGACTTTTCAAGCACACCCCACTGCATCCAGTGTCTGACTGCCTAGCGCAGCTCTTGGATTCCAAACGAGTGCAAAACAATTGGGCAATAGGTGGCATATAAGAGGTCCTCTCAGTTACACCTCACATGGCAGCAAAGACAGGAAGTGACATCGCAGAAAACCAATGAACATGCATGAATACGATTGGTTCATTTGTATTGCATTGAAACAGCAGATCGGAGATAAACATGCAAACGAGGACACCAAAAGTGAACGATAAAAAAAAGAAAAGCTGCAGACAAAAACAGCGCCCCAACATACGCATGCGGCCCCGCCCTGCCGGACTGGCTGTACATACCGACAGGATTTCAACACTCTGGAGGCATGTGCAGACCAAGAGGAAACAGGAAGCTCATGCTTTAAGTGCTTTAAGTGCCGCAGTTTAAGCAAGGGCCAACTTCTCAAACAAAAATAAATGGAACCACTTTCTCCACTTTCCCTTTGAATTTCAATTATTTCAATTCCACAAAGCTCATGTCATAACCACCGCGATTTTGTACTCTTTTCAGTATGCAAGTTTTTTCTCACTACTTACCCAAATAACAAGAAAAGAGAAGTACCTGTACAAGCTCTAGTTAGTTCATATCTGCAGACATGCACTAGATGTCGTACAGACTAATGCTCAACATGATAATATTGATAATGTGATAATGATGCAGAATTGTGAGGACTTTTCTTGGCTCTCACCGGCCCTCAGACCAGCAGTGACTGACACACAGCACGAGGCCCAGGGGGACTCACCTCTTAAAGACAGCAGTTTCGGTTTTGGCATCTACGGTAAGGCTGACGGTCTCCTTCATCAAGCCGTTAGTGACGGTCTCAGTGACCCGGCCCCCGGGTGGCTCCTGCTCCGCCCCCACGCCGGTGTGTCCCGCGGGGGACACCGCCTCCTCCTCACTGCCCCAGCCCCCCGTCGCTGCAGGGACAGCACGCCCGGGCGGACGCCACGGGAGGAGACGCAAACGTCAGCATCACAGAAGAGCATCACAGCGAGCACTGACATCACGGGATGAGGCGAGCGGGATGACATCGGCAAACCCAAGCACCAGCACGTCACATCCAGAAGCTTCTGGAAGCCTCACCTTCTGCGTGCAGCAGCATACCGGCCCCCAGCGGGTCCCCTGCCTCTAAGCTGGTTTCCATGGCAACAGGGGAGGAGCTCCTCAGAGGATCTTTTGGACTGAGACAACAGCAGCAACAGTTAAAACAAGCATGCACGCACAGTTACTACACGCAATGCATGAACCCTCTAATCCTTTACTTCGCTCACCCGTACGAGAAGCCAATTCTTATGAAATAATACATAATACATAATACAGATACCACTACAGCAGCGTTTCTCAAACCTCTCCTTGGGTACCCCTTGGGTATCTAATGAATGAAATTAGATTCCTTTAGTGCAGTGGTTCCCAAGCCTGCGGGCATTTGATGTGTTCCATCTCAAGCACACCTGATGCATCTGATCAATACACTGATTTGCTCTATCAGGTGTGCTTGAGGCGCAACACAAACACCTGGAGGTTTGTGAACCACTGCGCTAAAGGAATCTAATTTCATAAAAGCTCACTGCTAATGGTCTATGCCAACCTCTCAGCTCCTGAAGAGTCTGTGAAGTCGGCCCAGACGGACGCCTTTCCTGGCACGTGATTGGGGGAGCTCCAGCCTTCCGGAATGGATAAGATGGCAGGAGTGGCCGCTTTAGAGACAGGCGCTCCCGTCACCGCGGAGCTGGTGGTCTCCATGGGGACGTCGTCAAAGTTTGCCGTCCACGTGGGTGCTACAGCACGTAAAAGACATTAAGAAAAATAATCTCAACCAGCGTACATATTCATAATAATACAAACAAGCATACAAATGGATGCATAACAATTTCTGATAGTCTGACTGACAAAAATTGCTGACCTGTTTATGTCAATGATGCCATATATCCTGGTGCTTTGTCAATCTTTTTGCCCCCCCCCACCTCATGCCAATGCAGCCATGTGGAAATACTGATGCTAACGCTGCAGTGTAGGGTTCATGCAAAGTCTGCAAGTAAATCCGTTCATGCTAATGCACATTTTAGCATGTTTCGTCTGATAATACTAAAGCCAATGTCTAAGCCAGTCTTACGAATGCAAATGCAGATGCGTAGGTCTTTTCACACTAATGATAATGCTAACGCTGGAGTGTATGTCTCTTCAAACTGATGTAACGGCTGAAGTCCTGTTTCTCACCTTCACTCATGTCGATTTCCATTCTGTCATCGGGGCCTGTGCCATTCCTCTCAAAGGGCTCCTGTTTAAGGTCCTCGTCCTCAGAGTCCGTGCTTTCTTCACTGTCCGTGCTCCCCGAACTGCTGATGGGGGAGGGAAATAAGAGTTTGGAGGGAATTCAATTAATCTGACTGATAAAGCAGACATACCCTGTGATGTTATCTTATGATGTCCTTTTCAGTCGGGCAGCTACCGTGGACGCCTCTGAGCATCTGGTGCAAAATTCACATCTTTCTCGTCCCAAATGTCCTCCTCATCAGAACCGGCATCGTCAAACTGCTGGATCCTCTCCTTGCAGCAGGCCTCGAACAGGGCGATGTTAGCCTGCGGAACAGGACCCGCTCAGTGGGATGTGCCAGAGAAAAACTGGAGACATTGTGCATGCCAGATTTCATTTACAGACAGCAAGCAGAGATAAATGCAGATTCACAGTGAATATCTGTTCAGCCAAATTTCCAAGTGTACAGTCATTCCAAAATGTAACAACCTCAATTTGACATTTAGAAAATGAAACCACACAAAGTAAAATGGATACTTACACTTTCATTCGTTTTCAAGGAAAAATTGATGTCTGATATCCTATCAAAGGGAATACTGCAATATCAAAAAGCATGGTGTAAGTATGGGTGAATTTATTATACTCGGATTGCAACAAAAAAAATCTCTCAAAATGGCCTATTTTCAAAAAGCTCACTGGTACACTAAAACTCACACCCAAAAAAAGAGAACTTGGGAGCAATTCACCAGTCCAGGCCATTGTACTAAATGGCACAATTATTGAGTTTAAATTCTGAGTGTCCCCAAATGAGAACCAGACCAGTGCACAGCGTTTATACATCACAGAGACTTGCACATGACGAAAGAAATGCATAATACCCAAAAACGTACAGTTTATACAATAAGATTGGTAATAATCATTTTTGTCCAGTTACATCAGAAGAATTCAGAATTTTCATAAAGACAATTTTTTAAGAGAAGGAGGACATTACCCATCCAACGCCAACAGAAACAGAATAAATCAATACTCACTCCACTATATCATCCTGATTGGTAAACTCCTCGTCATTGAAGCCAAACTGCTCAATAAAATTGGACGTCATTTGTTGCATCTGATAATCAGAAAAGGCCTGGCAAACCCAGGACCAGTGATAATGACATCAACTACAAAGAAAATCTCTGCTTTTCAACACAGGTTTATTATGACATGATATATTATGAACACTGAAAACATATCAATGATAATCAGAATAACTTAAGAACTGTATGATGTTATTTCAGTTCATCCATTTACAGACTTACCTGTTGCAAGGAGGAATCCTGGTGATATCCACTACCCTTCAAGTCTAGCTCATCATCACTGGATGAGTGAATATGCTGAGTATTCACCTGAGCATGATACACACAGACATCTCATAAGGCAAGCTTCACCCCCCAAGACAAAAGCACAATGAAAACAAGCCAGCAAGCTTACCAAGTCCACAGTGTTCTTCTTGTTCGTTTCTGCAAGTGGACCAGATACGAAAGAATCCCATCCCTCCCTGACATCCTCCTGGAGCTCTGAAACAGGAAATGGGAATCGTTTTTGAGCTGAAACAGGAAATGGGATCAGCGCATAAACAGGAATGAGGGTTGCGGTGAATGTTTTCTGGCTTTAAAACAGGAAACGCAAGTTTCTACTTCCAGAAAACGGACATGTTGATGTTCTGCGGAACTCGGACATCCAGGTTGGGGCCGGAAGGAAACTGCTCAACTCCACTCACCGGAGATGATCTGCAGCATCTGGGTGCTGTTGGGTCCTTTATCAGTGTTCTGCACAACACAATTGGCTATCCTGGTCAGGTGACCCATGTACCCCCTCCGCCGTCCACCCTCAGCCCTGCGATGAAACCATACCGTCTCTCAATGCACAATGCTCTGAGACTTCAACTCAAAATCACATTCAACTTTCAGTTTTAAACTTTTAACTTTACTTAAGTCACTTTGGCTAAATATCTGCAAGATGACCAAATTTTACACTGTGAACTGTAAAACAATGGGGCCAAATAATTAAAAGGAAATGAGTCATTTGACTCTCATTGTACTTACTGCTCCTTCTCATTGGAGGACCAGGCATCAAGTATCCTCTGTATTAGGTGACACTCCTGAAAGAGCTGAGGGGTAGAAGAAACCGGCCATTAGCGTCAGACACGCCGCAGAATGTGCCAGTGACACGCAAGGTGGGCGGGGCAGACTCACGTGAGTGACGAGCTGGTTTTCCCACACTGGCTCTTGATCCTGGTCGGTGCCGGTTTGGGAGCCTTCGCTTCTGGAGGGGGGTATGGCGAGGATCACGGCAATGCAGATTTCCACTTGCACGTGCAGAAAGTTGTTCCAAATATACTTGAAGTACATGTCCTACAAATAGAGAAAAAAAACATGGAGAAAATGGCGGTTATGAACCAACTCTTCATGCACGCAAGTTCCAAAGCTAAATATAAGACTGAAACAGCACTGAAAACACACAGTACACAGATGAGAAACACAGCAGTAGGAGAGCCCTAGCGACCGCGGCTCCAGGTGAACACGGTGACCCACGGTGACCCCACACTCACCAGTATGACCGCGACGGTGTTGAGCCGGATCAGCTCCTGGCTGATGGTGGGCGTGTTAGCCTGCAGCAGGCTGGCCACCAGACGCACCACGTGCAGGCGCGCGTTCCCCACCGGAGGATCCAGCACCCCCCACGTGCTCTTCAGCACGCTCCTCTGCAACCAGCACACAAAGCACAGCAGACCTCAGGAACTCTGCGGGAAGGTTAACCGATTCTTCCTAAGGGCGCGTGTCTGCTTGCCGGCACTGAGAGGTGCTGCCGCTGTGCAGGGCCTGCTTTACCGTGGGGGGCTCCAGCAGCAGCTGGTGGAAGTGCTTTATCCGCGGGGTCACCGCCTCCAACACGCTCGGGCTGACGGAGAAGGACGGGTGGCTCATTCCGGGCGTGTCGGCGTCCAGGTGACCCTCGAAGCTGCAGAGACACACGGCGGCTGTACGTCAAACCCCCTCCTTTCACACCAGACCCAAGCTCAAACCCGCGCTCCCACACCCAGCACTCACGCAGGCCTCCGCGTCTCAAACAGGGTCAGGAGGATCTGGATGACGCTGACGATGGCCGACTCGCTCTTCTCCTGGTCAAAGATGTTGGACAGCAGCTGCTCCACGGTCTCCTGTCTGCAGGAAGAGGAAAAACCTTCAGCAGGGCATGAGATGGACAAACGCATCTAAATTTCGACCTGAACAAAGATTCCCCTCTATAAGGGAGAATACAACAACATGCATGTTAAATCACTGTCTTATAAATCAAGGATAAAACATAATTGGTCACAACTTGGGTAATTCATAAGTTGCCAGTAGAATCTGTATGTCTCACAAAATATGCGAGATGATATGTTTGACAGACTTAGTCGGAATGAAGCCTGACATATGTTCATCAGCACAGACATTCCTTACTACTCACGCTCATCAGCACTGACGCTGCTTATCACTCACGCACATAATCACTGACACTGCATCCATTTTAAAGCAGCACACACAGCTCCTGGGCTAGAGAGAAAAAGGGTAGAGGAGGCGTACTTCTCCAGTGTGGCCAGCAGGGGGTCTGGCTCCAGGCTGCTCTGCACCTGGAACAGCTGGTCTCTGCTGAGGCGGATGATTTCACACAGGGACTGGGACGCATTCGAGTGCTTCTGCCAAAACAGGGGCCCGCAAGGGACACGTCAGGGAAGCAGGGCATCACAGCGCTAAAGAACGAGGGCCATGCGCTCAACAGGCCCCCGGTTACAGGCGGCAGTAGTGCCGGCCAGTCAAATGAGTGAAACGAAACCGTTCTTACGACTTCATCCTGAGAGGGCTGCACCATGTCTACCAGCCTCTGGATGATCTTCTCCTCGTTCAACCACTGTGGGTGAAATCACACTTAATTACTGCCAATTACTCAACAATGACGGCTCGTCCTGAAAGAAAGAGAGACAACAACAAAAAAAACACTTCCATACAGGTTGACAGGCAGAGAATGAGCCTTTCTGAAGGGTGAACAGTTCGTAAATTATGTTTGAACCTGTTTATGCCGCTTTTGCTGCTATCCGTTACACATAGAGAACTTCTGGGGGAAAAAAATACATTGCGCTGCCAGATTCTTACTGGGGGTTGAATCCTGGGAGTTAATTTGTGTTCTTTAAGTGGACATAAGGAGTTTGGAGGCTCGCTTAGGCAGCAGAAGAGGTTTTACTGAGCAGCTTGGCCCTGCAAAAGCATGCGCTACAACAGGAGAGGGACACATCCCCAAAGAGCACTAACCTGAGACCTCTGCACCCGTATCACTCAGCTTAAATACGCCATGAAAGTGCAGCGTCATCAACTTGGAAATGTACATAGCAACATCAGGTCAAAATGCACTGGTGGTCACCCATTAGTTCATACGGCATCCCACCACTTAAGGATGACCAATTTCCCTCTTCTTTCTTCCCCTTTCACCTTGTATGCCTCCTTGAAGGCACTCGCTTTTAAAATTTTTATGACCATCTGTGTTTTTTTTTTTTGTTCCTTCTTTTGTTGTTATAATCATTCATGGTTTCAGTGGATTGATTAGTACCAGGTGAGAGCACTGCAAGCCACTTCGGGCTCTTTTTTCCCCACCCGCAAAATCAGTATGTAGCTGCTGTTGTGCCCGCCTGTTTAAAGCATGGTAAACTGGGTTACAGCGCAGGCTGCATTAAAGCAACCATGTCGACAGGTGCGCTTGTGCGTCTCCAGCAATCGCAGTGACGCGGTCACCTTCATGGCGTATTTACCTCCACACATCCCGACACACCTATGCGACCTCTCCTTTTAAAGCGCAGCTCTGGTGAGAGAGCAGGGGCTGCAGCCGAGGAAAGCGCACTCACGTTCAGCACGTCCTGCCGCAGCTGCTGCGGCTCGGTGCAGGTCAGCATGCGAAGCAGGAAGTCCATGATGGCGGAGGTCCCGATGTGCTTAATCAACAGATCCACAAAGTCATCCCTCTTCCGCAGGAACTCCACAATCTATCAAAGGCCAATCGAGGATAAATCACCATCTCACAGTACACAGCTACACCACTTAGCATTTGCACTGCAGCACACTCCCAGTCACAGCTAAATAAGGACATATCTCAGACTCAGAACAAGAGATTTCTAGCCTCCTGGGTAATGTAGTTCAGGTCTTCCACGCACTGTCGCAGAACCAGGAGATTACAGGGTTCAGCCAGCGTTTACTGCAAGCACTTTTACCAACTGAGCCACGTGGGACCTCCACGCTTGCTCTTTTTTCAACAGTTCTTAAATCAGCATTGAATTACTTTGGTCCCAAATGTGATTAGACATGGTGATTCCTGTGGGAGTGTCTAGGATGACAGAGGAGCTCAAGGGTTCCCGGGTTCCCACCTGATCGGGCTTCCTGCTGATGAGGATGCTCAGCACCTTGCTGAAGAAGCTGGCCAGCAGTGGGTTGAGGGGGGCTTCATTCTGAAGGAAGCTGTAGAGCTTCAACAGTAAACTCTCATCCTCACCCAACCTGTCGTTAACTTGCCCCACATCAGAGGTGAGGAGCTCACAGGATATGTTGGGGTACCTGGAGACGTTCAGAAAGAAGCAATACAGGTAACTATTTACAGTATTACATGTTAAAGCATTTCACTTGTTTTTTTTTTTTTTTACACTTTGGGCAAAGGCACTTTCACTAACACATGTTGAGTATGGGTATGTTGGGCCAAACTGACAAAGGGACTTCCACATGCAATGCATATGAATATGAATATAATGTAGACTCCAACACAAATACATCAAGAATTCCTACAACATGACTCATTAACAATGTATATTATATACAAATATATTAGCAAATAAAAATTATATATATTATTATATAGTCTGCCACTCACTTGTACTTGATCTTCTCATCCATGTCATTGCATGGCTCCTGGGTAATGTAGTTCAGCAAGTCTTCCATGCAATGTGGCTGCACAAGGAATTCCACCAGCTTGCGGTTCTGGGCCTTGCACTCCTGCAGGACGTCCTCCTCGTCCATCACCTCTGTCAGAGTCACATCCTCCCTCTCCAGCAGAGTATCGATGTGGGACGTTGTGTGCAGGTCAAACTTCCAGAACATTTCGCTTCTGTTGAGAACACAGGGAGACAAAGATGTCCTTGCTAGGCCTAACCAATGAAGCTGTAGATTTGCAGCAGTCCTCCTCATTCACACACAGCTGCAGTTATAGAAGCCCTGCTTCTGATTAAAGCACATCAACTGTGTACACATTTCCTCTTGACTATTACCAAAAATGTGATAGATGCTGACTTTGCTTTCTGCAGCATACTTTGAATGGAAAATGCAAAGAACACCCATTGCTGACAAGGAACCGAACCAAGACAATAAAAATTCAGATTTCCACCTAGCGCTGGAAAGCTGTACCTGGTTGAAGCCGCAACTTGCAGGTAAAACTAATCAAAGATAGAATAATGCGTGAGCTGCTCGTGAGATCGTTCCCATTACAGGTTTAAGGCAGTAATGGCCCATGAAGCCCTCCGATAAAGGATGCATGCAGCAGCAATGGCGTCAAACCCCAAAAGCAATCAATGCAAACCTACAACACAAAACACAAGGGATTCAGTCAACTTTAGCACCATTTTCACTATAAATTAGCTTTGACAGCTGCTGCAACACACACAGAAACACACACGCACACATACACACAAACATACACACACACACACAAATATTCCCGTCACATGCAAAAGTTTAAAATATCAGTGTGCCATGCATTCAGTCTTGGCCCTTGTAGCTGGCACTGGCAGTCATATTTTTATTTACAATTTACAACTGGAATCAATATTTTAACTATCAACTCAATTTTTATTTGAGCAAGCCATCGTAGCAATTATGAACTTGTAAAGATAATATTTTTCTTTGAAATAATATATGCATAAATGAATTACTCCAAAGTCAATTCACAGCTTCCCTGCAAAACGTTTTAATTTACAAAACAGATGTTACAGTTGTACTACTTTAAGATTCCTGACGCGAAGTGAACAGTGTAACAAACAATTAATAGACCATGTAAAAGGTGATTTGGGGCACATCTCCTTACTATAAACCACAGAGCTCCTGGCTGCTACAATTCTCCCAAGTCATCATCACAGACACCAGGATCCCTGTACAGAAGCACGAGGGACAAAATCCTCCGTACTCAAACTGGAAATTATTGGCAACCTGGTGGCCCCATCACCTAAATGCACAGACCAGAGATATGCCTCTGCCTCGTCCTATAACCAGAAGCTAAATACATACACGTGCATACTTCATTACACCTTTTATGCCTTCGTATTCTTGGTGATAATACCTAGGGCCCTTTGACAAGTTCATGTAACAACACTTTAAAGACCGTAACACAGAAGAGTGCATGACCACATATTGTCCGCAAATTTAGATCTAAATACACAGCTTTCCCTTTATACTGCCATGAGAAAGTTTCTTTTTTTTTTTACATAACTACTTGCAAAAAGTCTGGGATACCTGGTAGAATGTTCTGACGTTTTACTCATTGTCTTAACCAGGAAAGAAGAAGGAGATTTAAGGTCCACACTGGGCACAGAGATGCCTTGTACATGTATTTCATAAGCACACCAAATGAGACTGCACCACACGTCTGTGCAGAGCTACAGTAAGTAATAACAGCAGTGCACGCCACCTTGTTATTTCACATGCATGCAGCCCTGAAACAGTCGTACAAGGGAACAAAAAATAGCCTACCGAGATAAACAGTAACTTCAGCAGCACTGGGCTACGTTAGTTGCCTAAAAACCAAATCGCATACCTAAGCAGTGAACTGTGCTGCCATACGTTTTCGCTGAATTTTTTTTAACGTGATAAAAGCCCAGTATCCAACGTCAGTTAAGATCAAAATCGAGCTTCATGATAAATGACTACAAATGAAAACGGTTTTAATACATTTTAAATGACTTAGTGACTGTATGTCAAAAACCTTGTGACTAAGTTTGAAACACCCATGAACAAGTGCAAAAGACACTTACGAAAGGAAAGAGGTTGACAGACAGATCATCATGACAGTTGTACTTAAACTGGGTAGGGTAGAAGATCTAGATAGCACCACTAGTAGATCAGTAAGGTCCGCTGAATGATTAGATGGTCAGCTAACAAGTCCAGTTAACTAATGTTCTCTAGCTAATGGCTAGACTAGGCTAATGTATTTTCAAGATGTCTGGGTAGGGACGCAATAGAAGTTGTTAATTGTTATAATTATATATTATTATATATTAGTTATAAATCTAACTAAAGGCTAGCCACCGTCACTGCTGTCAGACAGGTACTTTAGCTAGCTTTACAATGTCCCTACGGATGATGGCAGTTTTCAAACTAAATAACGTTAACCGTTAGGTCGCTAGCCAATCTTCCTGGTGTTAGCCAACTCAGATTAACAGGGTTGTCCGAAATGGCTAACTAACACCAACGCTAGCTACCTAACATACAAATGCTGATACACATTCGTTACCTTATCGCAGTAAACGACTAGCTGGTGCTGTAAATCCCTAGCCTAGCTATATAATTTGCACATCACGTTAGCTCACTCAGAATGACAAATGTTACAGACAGCTAGCTACTGCTAGCTAACAGCCATACTAGTTAACTGCTAGACTAAACAATCTAAAAAGCAAACTAAGTTCGCTTGAAAGAGGATAGTAGTCTAGCAATAATTAGCAATAGTATCTAGCGCTAGTTCCTTGTCCAAACACGCACTCCGCACAAAAATAGAGTTGGCAAACTAACTAGCAAGTCTAATAACCCAGAGCCCAAACAGTTACTCTGCCCTCTTTCTAGGGCTCTCGTCTTACCCAGCCATACCCAGCTTGCTAACATTAACGTTACTTGAAAACTGATAAAGAGAACTGCATAGGAGTAGGTGGCAGCTAGCTATGGTTACACTTGCCTAATGTTACACACCGATACAGGTAGGGATGACGATCCCCAACATGTACTTTGAGAAAACGATTTGCTATAAGCGTTACAAAAATTAAATGACAGAAACATTACCCTTAAATGAAAGAACTGTTTAAAGTAGATTCTGGCAAAAGGGAAACAGCCATCCATATCACAGCACCTTTCAAGATGGCGGTACTATGAACTTCTCAAATCCCTTCCCCCACAGAACTGCAACAACTGTCATTCAAATATAATGCAGGATAGCCATTGGCTTAGTTAGATGTAACGCCTGCGTTCATAGCTGTTCATAGCTGTGGTTCGGTACTTAAAATATCAATCATTCCGTAAGACCCTGTTACCATTCAGCATCTGTATTCGAAACGAAAAAACATTACAAGAGAATCTAGAAACTAGCGCCACTGGAGACAACACTACCGATAGCGTTTGAGCCAAAATGGCGACTAGAAACTGTTTCCGATTGGATCATTAAATAAACGTCAGTCGACCAACACGGATCAACTGAATAATAAAATTACGCCTCGGCACTTTTTACAACATTTAGTAAATTTTTAATGATACCGTTAACTATATCTCAGTATTTTGGCATGCACTGAGTTCACTGGATCACAACATAAATCATGCCGCAAAAGTACGTTTCAGATTTAGAAGTACGCGATTCGGATTCACCAACGAATCATTGGTTGTCTTCTACGCCCTAGCAACGCAGGACGTCATCAGTAAAAACGTACCAATGCTGAACATTAATTTCCCACAGTGGTGCTGCTTCAGTCACCCTGAATCACTGAATTTATATCTCAGCTCTGAATCCAGGCAATGCATTTTAATTGCAGTATACCTCAGAACTGGCTAGGTTAAATTCAGCAAATGCGTTTCCTAATAAGATTTTCCTTGTTTAACATGAGCATAGGGTTGAGATATTAAGGTTGTTTTAAATTAATATGAATTAATAAATAAATACATGTAAACAAGACCAGGTCAAAACCTAGTATATGGCTGGATCTCTCCGGCCGACCAATGGTGTAACTTCATAACTCGGCCGACCAATGGTGTAACTTCATCACTCACTCAGTCATTCACTCAGTCACACAGTCGTTCCTGTTTGTAGAGTTGGCCCCGCTGTTGCGGTCCAGCCAAAAAGACACCAAGTGATTACTTGACTGAACTCTTAACAATTAAATACCATTATTGTGGCCAGTACAGTCAGACGGTACTGGTAAGGATGAGTTCACATGAACACTTTACTCATGCTTGTATTTATAACCTTGATTTGTTTTATTTCACGAGTACTCCTTTGTGTGTCATACATGTAGACAAATGGCCCACACACGTGTCCTCAAACCCTCACAGTCACTGCTGGTTTTACAGCTGTAGTGGCTGTTGTCTTTTCCAAGTGACATAAAACCTCACACATCATATAGTTTATGTCCTCTACAGAAACACACTGCATCCACAGAGGTCATTTTTCCATGACCATTTCCAGAATGACTTACTTTGCTGTTACACATGCAGTGCCGTGAAAAGCTATTAGCCCCTTCCTGATTCCCTCTAGTATTGTACATTTGTCACAGTAAATGGTTTCAGATCTTTAGACAAAATGTAATATCAGTAGCGTTGGGTATCAAAAAACGGTGCCATTTGGCACGGACCGAATTATGTCGGTCCTACCGAGTATCAAATTATTTTGGAAAAAACGGTGCCAAATTTCGATACTTTACGGTAGACGACGTTAACGCTATCGCAGCCAGCTAATCACTACCGGCGTAGTTGTATACAGGCGACTTAAACATTAGTAACCACGTAGATGGCAAATATTTAAAAATATGTGTTATGCATATATGATCATCTGATATGTATGAAAATGCTCCCACATTAAAGCTGCCAGTCTGCACGTTGACCTCATTGTCATTGTATCCTTTCTATTTCAAAGTGCTAGAGTACAGAACCAAAATAACACAATGTGTCACTGTCCAATGAATTATGGTGCTCGCTGTATAATCATTTATAGAAAAGTAGTTGGCCGATAATCCGATAAGGTTTTCATAATATAAAGTATCGAAAAAAGTATCGTGGAGGTATTGTATCGAATTAAAGGTATCGGTTTTGGTATCGGTATTGAAAATTTTCAAACAATACCCAACCCCAGTCCAAAGACGTTCAGCCATTGCCAATGTGACAAATATGCAACAATAAAGGAAATCAGGAAGGGGAGAATTTTCTTTTCATGGCATTGTACAGTCTGAAAGATTATTTTGTCTTAAGACAACAAAATATGGGTTTCAACAATTGAACTTTGCTCATAACACAGTTTACCAGTTTCATGATACACAATATTTTGGTCTAATGTCCTGAATATGAATTCCTCCATCTGACCTTCCCATAAAGTTATAGAAAGTGTTCTACAGTCAGTTACTACATGTACATGCTGCAGAGCAGTTTATTGCATAAATGCCTAAGGGAAAACAAAACATTACAATGAAATAGGCGTCAAAGACACACGCCTGTAACTTGCAGTAATGCAATGCAGTTGAAGGGCTACTGACTTAACTGTGACAGTTTAAATCTTATTTGGGTTTAGTTTTTTCAGCTGTTGGCTGTAGCACCTTTGGCTAAGCAGAAGAAGATTTGAGATTTGTAAGAAATGGTTTGAGATTACGTTTATAAGTAAACGGCAGGACAGGTAGCTGTGGTGTAAAAACAACATACACCCTTATACAGCTATGTGCTCATCTGTCCAGTTTGTTTTTTCGGTTCATATTTTTTCCCTTCTTTCCCAAATGAAAGTAGCCCTTCTGCCTATTCCCTACAGCCAACTCTTAACACCTTATATTTTTCTCCCTCTCAAACAACAAAACCCACCTGCTCCAAAAGCATTTATCCACTTCTTTGCCAATTAGCTAACATTACATTTTCTCAAAACAGGAAGTGTGTCTTTATCATGTTCCCAGGGTCTTATCACTACACTCTAAGTGCAGGCTTTCTTTCCGATATTAATGTGATGTACATTTTGCTAATCAACTGTACTGTACACATTAATAGTACATCTATACAGTTTGTGGAGATACATCACAAACAATGATTATTATGAAAAAGGATGAGCTGTCCTCATTAGAGGGTACTACACATACAGGACTAATCTGTAAACGTGTTGTCTCACACACATTGTATTTGTTGTGTAAATTAAAAAAGACATTTCTTGGTTAAATGAAATTATGAAAAGCATAGCCTGCTTTTATTATTGCAAAACCCGTTTCATTTTTTAATAGTGCATTATTAGACTATACAGACAGAAATTGGCACATAAACAATCTGATTTGTGCTATTCTTTGGCAGCTCCAAAACATTAGAAAGTTTCTTTAACTTCCTTGCTGCTTGAATGCACTTCATAATGGCTGTGTGATTCCCTTGGCTTCATAAGGATGTGCTCCAGAGTTCTGGATATTATTTTGGCATTCATTCTTAACCCATTAAATGGAATAAAAAATAAAAAATGTGTTGGGGACCAGGGGGCTGGTGATAATTGTAGGGAAAGGCATTATTAATTAAGTCTTGCATAATGAACTCAGGAAATAAAATGTTGAGACATGTTTACAAAACGCGAAATAATCTTGCTTTAACGTGCACGCACGCACGTGCACACACACACATGCACGCGTGCACGCACGCACGCACACACACGCACACATGCACACATGCACACACACACATAAAATGAAGTAAAATGAGTTATTCACTTCATAAGCAAACTGTACCTCTCTATGTTTAATGGTTAGCAAATACTGAAATTTAAGACTCAGTACTCACGGCTTTGCGGATGAAGATGCATCAGCTACATAAGAGAGCATGCATGTGCGCACACGCACGCACGCACAAACACACACTCAACACTCCGCCTACATAGCATGGCCCAGATACAGTGAAACAGGTTGGTGTATGAACATCCGGTACATATTTAGGGCTTGCATTTTTCACTGTGTATTTTTGACAAGAATTAAAGAGCTTAATGACCTTAAAGTTTATTCAAGTTAAATATTATTCAATCAGTTGGCACTTCATTTTATCAAGCCCAATTTATACAACAGTACTATTCCCTTCCCATAGCATTGCAGAACCGGCCTGTGTTCACTCAAATTTTGAATAGAAATGTTAACAATCAAAACTTGGACAGGAATTCTCAACAGCAGCTCTGCAGTGCTGAGAAGCTCTCATTCTTAAAAAAAAAACAAAAAAACAAAAACAAAAAAAAAACAGAACTATCCAAATTAGTGGAGCTGTTGGGTACTACGTGTGCCACAGCAAACTGAACAGCAGCATCATAGATGGACAGCAAGTGCACAATGCCTGCATAGGAAATGCTGGGTGATTATCAAAACCATAGGAAAATGCAAACCCCAAACATGTTCAAATAACCAAAATCAGAAGATCGCACCTGTCTATTACTGTGACGTCTGTGTGGAAACATATTTGTGTGTCACCATTCAAACCTTAAGCAGTTTCTAAACTCCTTTCCAAAAAAGCAAAAAAGAAAGAAAAAAGCAAGACAAATTAATATAAAATGAAATTTTTGGAATGTAAACACCAACTCTCCCAGCTTTAGCCATTAGACGCCTGAATCTGAATACATTCCGTTGATCAGGTAGTCCACTTGGGTGTAGTCTCTCTTCTTGTAACTGTCATAGGCCTGCGTGAGGAAAAGGGCCACGGTGACTAGGAAGAAGATCAGACCGAACAGGAGCACGGCCAGTAATGAGCTGGTGTCCACCAGCTGCCGGGTCAGAGGGCCAGCAGCGACGTCTAGAATGGCTTTTTTACCGTTTCCTCCCTCCTTTCCTGGAGTAGTCCTGGGCGGGCTGGTGACTGGCTCTGGGGCACTCAGCGAGGAGGCAGGGGTGCTACGGACATTCACTGTGGTCAGCGATGGCGTCTCCTTCGCCATGGCCGTAGTTGAGGTGGTAGCCGGTGGCGTTTTGGAGATTGCGGCTGTTGGTGTTGTTGTCATGATGGCCGTGGTCGTTGACGCCGACGTGGTTGTCGTCTTTGCGGTTGTTGCCACGGCTGTGGTTGTCAGATTTGCAGCGTTTGTGGTGGTAAGTTTTGTTGCAGAGGTTTTATTCAGTGAGATTTGGGTCGTTGGCGTAACTGCCGCACTGTCAGACTTATTTGTACGCATGGTAGTCATGGTTGTAGTGATGTTGATGGTAGCAGGTTTGCTGGTAATGGTAGTGAGATTTGTGGGAGCGGCCTCACCTGTGGGCTGAAATGGTGAAGGTGTACTATCAACAGCTGTAGCCACAGGTGCGGGTCCCTGCCCCAAGGTGTCTCCAGTGGATGACAGGGACGGGGAGTATAAAGTCGTGCTGCTTGGAGGCAAAGTGCTATTCTTTGTACCCTTGTCGAGCATTAAATCTGTGTTGCTGCTGTTAGGGTGGATGGGCAATGACGAGTTTGACTGGTGCTCTTGGGGCAACAAGTCATCAATGGCAGCAGGAACAGAAGCACTTGGAGACAAGGGCAATTGAGAGTTTTCTGGGGCAACATGGTCACCAGTTCCTGAAAAAAAAAATGTAACATAAAAACATAATGTAAAAACAAAATGCTACTCATCTACTGTAGCTCTATGGTTGTTACTGAGGCGTAATATCATTTTGAGTATGCACATAACAGTCAATAATTAATCCTTTAGAGGCATGCTGCAGATTTTTGATCTACACATACCTTGGCTTTTGAGAAGCTCGTCCACAGAGAAAGTTTGGCAGTCAGTGCCATTGGGACACTTGAAAAAATAGCACATTTTCTTCTCTTCTTCAAAGGCCTTCAAATCACAGTCTGGAAAGACTTTACCTATGAAGCAAAAACAAACTGCATTTAGAAAATGGAGACAGTTATTTGCAAAATATGAGACTGCATAAGATCAACTTGACACTTATATCCAAAATGTTAATTTTCTGATATTCATACTTATATTCATACATACTCCAGTATGTCAGGCACTTCACAAAGGAACCGAACATACCGAAAAAGTGCTGTGCATATTCGTGCATGTCAATGTCCTCCAGACGTCTGGAAAGTCATCTTGGCTATTGAACTATGTTGCTTGTTCAAAGGCACTGTTAGCATAACCTGTTTTATCCTTGCCTACTCCATTTTGAAGAACAGTCGAATCCAAGCGTTGTCCAGGTGGCACGATATGCCTACCTGCTTCCTAATGATTAATGTTCAGATGAATATTAAATGGCCATTATATTTTGTGTGCTCTTTTCCTGATGTGTGCCTTAAAATTGAGAGAAGCCTGATTAAAAAAAATAAGGCTACAGTAATGCAAGCAACCATTCAAAAAATAAGATTAAAATAGCTAAAATGTATGTATTTTGCCATTTTCATTACTAGCATTTCAAAGTTCCAAATAAGCCCCATTCCCAAAACATTTGTATCACAGTTGCTTTGAAAGTGAGGAGCATGTCTTAATTTCAGGCTATGCCGTAAAATGCGAAAACTGTGGAAAGGTCTGAATACATTTACCAGGCCCTGCATATTTGATATTTGTAAGAAATTAATATTAAATTCCTAAAAAATATAATATTAAAGTGGACACATTGTATCTGTCACCCATGAATAAGGTTGTGCTAATTTCCGTGCCTTGGAAATTTAGCCTATATTCTTGAAATTTGAAAGGATAAATATGTATATACCACAGAGATTGAGCATAGCCTTTTCTGTATCAATATAAAAACATGTTAGACAGCCTTTTGGGGCAGTGGCTGGCCAGACTCACATGCAGAGACACATGCTGCCTCTTTGTCCAGGGTCAGGTTGGCCACCAGGCTGGGGAACTCCCCTGTATGGCTGCAGAGGGAGGGCACCACAAACAGTAGCAACAGGCTGGACGTGGCAGTGAGGGCGCACCACGTCATGGCAACAGGGCAGGACACACCGAGGGACCAGGCGGGAAGAGGTGGCGCTGAGGGCTAGGTTAACATGACCATCACAGCTGCACACCTGGGGAGGAAAATTAACAGTTGCTTGTGATGATTCATTCACCCTGCACCTTGGGCCTCAATGCCCAGGCTTAGCCTAATTTGCACTAAAAAGAAAAATCTGCGTTATGCTTGCCAAAAACATTTTTGAGGTGGAGACAAAGTGAATGGTTACTCAAGAGGACTAGAACAGATATGGTGAATGGTTGCTAGGGGAGAACGGTACAAACATAGTGAATAGTTTCTGGGGGAGAACTGCACAGATATGGTGAAAGATTTGTGAAGGACAACTGCAGACATGGTGGATGATTTCTGGGGGATAATGGCACATATAGTGACTGTCTAGGAGAGTTTGACACAAGTGAAGGCAGCACAGGCCCCCACCTGGGACTTTGACTGTCGATAGCCCCTGTAATCTATATGGGTTACCCCTCCAGTAACACAACGTTATCTGTACTGCACGTAGAGCAGAACACTCACCTACTCGCACTCACTCACCTCTTTTTTTGTCCAATAATTATGCGGAGTGGCCTACATTTCCATCACTATCCACAAGGCATGTTACCCAATGCTGAGACAAACAAAATTAATTTAATATGCCGATTAATGTAATTATTGCAATGTAATTATTTTGTATAAATACATCATTATCATTAATAATATTATTATAAATAACTAAATAAATACATTATTTATTAAATTATAAATTATTTATTAAATAGGAGCTATTGTATTGAAACAACTGGTTTAATGTTCAGATTTTAAGTCTTTAACATGAGTAGAGGGGTATTCCTCGAATGAATCCTTATTTGGCATGGAATTTTGATATTGTACCGCATAGCCTTTTACAATGCAGACAAAAGAGCTGAGTAGGACAGTGTATCCTCTGTAGGCTGAAGAGTGGGTTGTGTGCATTTTTAGTCTGTGGTTGTTATCCCACAATAAAATACAGTGTGCTGAAGGAAACATAGCTTAATTCTCACAACTCATTTTGTACACTTGACCTAAACTGAAAAGACTATGGTTACACTGTGTCAGTGAACAAGACAGTAAACTCTCCATGTCCATAACCACAAGAAAGCTGAGCAGGCTCAGTCAAATATCAATATGTGTTCCACCACATAAGAATTTCCAGGCCACAGAGCCCAGTCAGATCTTGAGATCTGAAGACACTCTCACACTAATATGAGGGACCAAAAGCACTGTAGCAGAGAAAGATACTGCAGGGTAGTTCCAGCTGAGACACTGGTCAGAGGGCAGTGCATGGAAGTGGGACATATTTGACACACACACACACACACACACATCTCACAGTTCACCAGCCTTCCTACATCTGTTTATATTCAAACCACCCAGTTGGACTAACCACCTTTCCCTTACACCTGCCTTCACTAAATGAATGTGATAGTCAAAAATAATGGCTACAACCAAAAAGTGGGTAGGATTATAGCTCTGAATTGTACTGCTTTTCCCCGGGTGCTGGTAGAGTACCCTGACAAGAGAGGCTACTGTACCGCCCATATGCCTAGTACTTCCCAAAATGATTTATCCCACAAGCTCTAGACGACAGTTACGACAGTACCTGCTCACTCTCTGAGAGATGGCGTAATGTGTACAATGCGAAAAGCACACACTAGCACTTATATAAATATGGATCTGTACTCATATGATTAGTCATGAGTACAGCAAAACAGTGCAGCACACGGACACTGAAGCAGAATTTGCCTCACAGGTCTATCATGATAATAGCACAGCCCATGTGCTTTCCCTTTCAACAGCACAGATCAATGTTATAGCTAATCACACATTACACATCCCTCAGCTCTACACATACAGCACTGAGGCCTGCAGCGCTGGTGCTGCTAACAGACCCGGCCCACTCCAGCCTTTCATTTTACACCCACTGCATGCAGAGAACAGATCTGTGCACAAATGGCACGGTCCCACAGTCCCACAGCCTCTGGACAGACAGCCAATCAGCAGAGCAGAGAGGAACAATGAGTAATGTCAGGGACCTTCACGGCTACTGCCTGCTGCCCATTTGCAATTTGTGACACTCAACCAGCTCCGTGCTCTCAAATACCTCTGTCCTACCACTGTTAGTCTGCATTCTCAAACATTCCTTTTTCCTACATCAGTCCTAACAGATTCCAAAAGTCACATGGTTTCCAAGTTTTCATGAAAAGGACCACCAGATACCACTTTTTATCAAGATATAATATATATATATACAGCAATTACAACTTCTGCTTTTCAAATGTTTCCCCAAGACCATCTAATATCTTGTATAACCCTTTCCCTTCATGTTTGAACATGGAAATATAGATCCTGTTTAATAGTAAACAGAGGTCACTGTGTCCTGCCCTCAAGCTAAACATTCAATCTCAAGTGTAAAACCAGGACTCAGGTGACTATCCACCATCGATACAATCTCTAGCCTTGCTTCTATTGAACAACAGCTCTCCCTACTCATAGTCCAAACCACGATGTTATCAATCAGAACAGAGCCGCTCGCACCTTGGCTTGAATACAGGCAAATTCCATTTCTAAAACTTCTGTAAGTGGTAGTGAAGTATGGTTAATTAAGCACAAAGGCAAGAGGTGATAGTCAGGCAGTCACCATTATCATCTGGGCAAAACATCTCCCTCACAGGCCAAGTGAGCGCTATTACAAGATTAGATTAGATAAACTGCAGCCTTACATTACACAGGTACGAAAAGTTACACATATACAGTCAAATGCCGGTGATGTAACGTTAACACGAGTATTGTACTGTTAACCTTACTGCACGCGAAATGATCGCTTTTAAAAAACTTGAACTATGCGCAAGACACTAACAGTGCAAGGTGCGGCATTGATATTATTAGTAAACGTGCTAAATTAATATAGAAGATACTGGAAGAGCTGGGTAATTAAATAAGGAACACAGGGGAAAATATTTGCAGATTCAAATCTGACAAGTAACTTGGTTAGCGAGAATTCCTGCAAGCAAGCAAAAGCAAATTCGGAAATTATGTACAGCTTGTATGCTTTGATCAAAGGTGTGGGTGGATATTAGATTGTTGGTTAACGCTACGGACAACCTTGCACGCGTCGTGGGTTTAATGTAATGTTAGCTAGTAACGTGGCTAGCTAGCGAAGAGATCATAACTCGATGCGCTGGACCTTCTAGTCCAGATCATACATCAAAACCCCATTAGGCTACGCGTAAGTCGGCACAATGTTGCTATTTTCTACTAAGGATTAAATATTCTGAAAACTTGTAAACAGTCAAAACTGTAGACTGTTATGTTATCTACTTACCGGAGACGATAAATAGCTAGCTAGCTAGCTATTGCAAAAAGGCAATGGCGCTGTTGATGATTGTTATGCCCAATCGTCATGCAGATAACTGTTCAGCAGCTAGTTACAGCTTGGAAGGTCGATATCTAGTCACTATTTATGTTTTCACACAAACCATCTAGAACGGTTTTTTAATGTAATTCCTATTTTCATTACTGCTCAGTAGCCCTGGATAAAGTTTCATCCCCGACGTTTAAGATCCTGCCTGTGTAACGTCATCACACATGCCTTCACAGCTACTGGCGGAACACGGGGTTCTTATCATTTAACACAGGAAACAATGGGCGAAGTTTGCAGAGTGGAACGGATATAACGTTGGGCTGTATACAGGCCGCTATTCGTTGAGCTCGCGGTTGAGTAGCTCGCGTGGCATAAATCGGGATAAATTAATACAGGAAATGACGGTTCTGATAAAAGAAAGTTTTATTATTGAACGCATATTATTAAACACACGCTTCACACTTGAAATTTGCCTACACAATCCATACGCACAATGGTTATGTTATAATGACACCGGCATGATGATGGCGATAATAATAATAATAATAATAATAATAATAATAATAATAATAATAAACACCTGACTGATGAATGGAAGGATTGAATGTAGGCCAAGTACTTGAGGAGTTTGAGTCAAAAATAAAATACATGCTTCATCTGATGATGGCACTATAGAGCACAACTATTTGTATTCTATGCTTTGAGGACTTCAGACAAACATAAATCTTACATGCGGCATACCTGCCATCCCAATCCAGGCGTTATTCAGAGGTTACACATCAAGTCATTTTTACCCAGAAAGTCTGAAAGCGTGTTGTAGCCGACTGCGCTGGAATGCAAAAAATATTTTGACATGTTTTCATCAGCATACTCCAAAGGGTCAGAATCCTATGTATCATGGATTGGCCGACTGGTCTCGGAGATCATTTTTGAGGAATTCAATATTTCATTTTTATGGAAAACAAACAGTCTGAAATCAAATAACTGTATAAATCTTATTCAGCCAAATTCACTGAATGTATAGACACTACATTTTTATTCCAGGCCAAAGGATGGAAGAGCTATGATAAAAACTGCACAAAACGGTGCTATATATAACGTGGTCACACAGGCAGAGCATTGTCTATAAGTCATTAAATAAAACTTGCAATCTGCTGTTACATTAAATAATTTAGGAAACATTGGTAAGAATTGCTTTGGAATATAGCTTGTTTAATTTGTGTGAGCTAAGATAGTCAATATTGTTTGTTGTAACTTGGCCTCATCTTGATATCAATATTTTTAATGACAGGACAAGATTTTGCAAGTTTTAATTAAAGACTAATAGACAGCACTTTGTATGCATAACTTGGCATTTTTGCACACTGGAAACATGTTTTGTTGTCATAACATTTATTTTTGTACTGTGTTTGTTATGAGTAACCAATAATAGTAATGTATATAAATGCATGGACCATAAGATAATTATATCTAGAGACAGACATGCAAACACATACACACATGCAAACACACATACATTCTAGCTCAAAAGAACACATTGGCATAAATAGTCATTTTTCCTTTACCATGAAATACAAATAAATGAAAGAGTCTCGCATAGTTTTAAATGGAATACAGTGTGTTTCATGGTGTTTACAATAGCCTCTTTTCCACTGTAGGGCCGAATGGTCCTGAGCACGGAGAGGAACGGTTCCAATGGTTCCATGGTGGAACACTTACAAACTGTGCCCAGCACGATTTTCTCCGCACGGTTAGGCAACCGTGCTCAGCGCAGCAAAACCGTTCGGGTGGGCGGGCTCAATGACGTAGGTATTCACTGATTGGTTTCACATTTACGTCAGTTTTGTGACTGGGCGCTGATCCACTGCGTCACTTGCTGTTGTCACTAGTTTTTCTTAGATACTTCTTACTCCTGGTTTTAACAGCAGGACAGATGGAAACAGAAACGGTAACCGTTCCCATGAGTCCTGAGCAGCACGGTATGGCACGGAGCGCCCCTGGTAACCTTTCGGCCCTACAGTGGAAAAGAGGCTAAGGTAGCAAGGCGCAATGTCCTGCAAATATGGGTGATAGCTACAAAAAATCATCTCACTTAAGACTATAGGCTGTGATATTACCATGAAGCAGAATCTATTTTTTCCCCACAACACGCTGAGATAACTGTGGTTTGAAATAAACTCCAAGACTGTGCAAGAATCTACATGCCATGAAAAAAGCCAGGGGCATTTGCATTCATTAGAACAGGGCTGGGCATTTCTGGGCCTGGAGGGACAGTGTATGCAGGTTTTTGTCTCCACCATTTACCCTGGCCAAATGAGCTAATTGGTTGTATACACCAACACTGGTTCACTTGTAGATTAGATCAGTGGTTCCCAATCTCAGTCTTGGGTATCACCTGTGTATGCTAGTTTTAGTTTCAACCACAGTTGCAATCCCAGAATTTTAGCAAGTGGTAAATTCTTTCTGAATTAGGTGCTTTTCATGTTTACAAGGATTGTTTACCCTCTTTACATCTTTTCTTACATAATGTCATTGTTTAACCACATTATGGAAGAAACTGCAATGCATTTCAAGAAGAATAAAAATTCCACGTTCACATTGCGCCTATTTTGATATTACAATGATATAAAAAGAGGTATCAAAAATTTTAACTGATCAAATTAGAGTGAGGTTAATCAATAGGCTGCCAATTAGATTGCTGAATACACGTTTGTTATTTGATAATTTCTCCATAAACCTATAGGCTAAACACAATTTACAATTTACACTCGTTATCATGTCTTTGATTTCTTCCTTATCTACCAAATGGTTAGTTCCAGTGGCTATGTGTCCACACTTTCACCAATTAGAAGCCTATTGACTTACCTAGGACTGAGTTTGCACCACTGGATTATCGCAGTAGCCTACACGTTTCATATAGGGAAACAAGAACCATCTTCAGCTGTCTTTTGTGCGCTTGTCTACAAGTGTGGCTAAAATGTAAGATTGTGTGAATGTTAGGGCTAATTATATAAAGACCAGGAGTTGTCATGACATGCAGAAACAGCTGGTCTTTCTGGTCCACATCTGCATTTGGTTTTTCTCAAGTTCATGTCAGCCTAGTTGCAAATACAGATGAGAAACCAGAGCACAAACAGAAGTAATTCGCTACTGGTTTACTAGAGTGCATCGTAATGACAAACTGTCTTGAAACCGTTTTGTAGTCAGGCGAAAAAGTGCGGTATTTGTGCTGAGACGTGAAGTTTGTTTTAAATGATCAGAATATAATGGTTTGCACTCAATGTAGGGATTTACATGCAGACCAATGAGTGCAGAAAAACCGAGCTCCTGACCTGCTAAGTAAAAATAAGTGAAACACTATCCCCTCAGCATCATAAAGTCAAACGATGCGTAATTGTGTTTTTAACAAGTGTAAAAACACATAAGTATTGTATCTTATTGAACCTGTGTTTAGTAGTTGTCTATGACCATGAAATGCACTTTTTGTACGTCGCTTTGGATAAAAGCGTCTGCCAAATAAATGAAATGTAATGTTAACAAGACTGTGTTTTGTTCAGTTTGCAAAACATCTGCTACTCCGTTGTCCAGTGATGTTCATGTATGCATTTGTAATTTTCTACGCACTTGAGTTTTTACTGAGGCAAGTGTATGGATGATAATAGCCCACAATTCTCAATAACTGCGTAAAATCCACGAACTGTTCAAGCAAATTGGCACACATAACGAACATCATTAAATGAATGTTAACAAATTTTGTTCGTTACCAACCAGAAAACTGATTAGAACAGCACTAGTGAATTAATCTAACTATGACTGCGACCTCGGATATCAGTGCGTTTTGATTTTGACAAACCTAATCAATGCTATCTAGACTTGTAATGCGCCAGCCTGTATAATTAAACGCATTCCAGTTTTCCCAGGGTGTGGAGCGAATTTATGCTATACCAACAGATTAGGCTAGTTGAACTAAAGTTCCCACTCAGTCGCGGAATCTTTCGGTGCCTGAGAGGAACAGGGTTTAAAGGGAAAATGCCAATGGTCTGTTTATGCAGCACTACTTTGGTATACTTCCGAGCAGGTTTAAAACAATTATAATATCTTGTTTGCCATCAATCAGGGCGCGAACGCTAAAGTGTCCACTGAATCACACCAGTATGCGATTGAACACCTTTAAATCTGGGCTTGGACCTCAGTGGCCGTCATACAGTAATAATATCGACGGGGCCTATTTCTTGTCACTGGCAGTGCTGCGGCCTCTTCTCTGCTCACCCGTATTGGCCGCCATATTGAATTTTAATGATAATTTCTGGGAATTTTTGTTTCCACCGATATTTTACCGAATGGATTTGCTGGTTTACCCGTGTTCTTAGGAAGGATCATCCATAACCTGGGGAAAAGGTTGCTGTCAGTGAGTATTTTGGTTTTGCGCCAGGTGGGGAAGATCACAGCCTGGTTTCCTACTTTTTCCGGATAAAATTGTTGGCAGGGTGGCCAGCTTGTTAGCTGGTTAGCTTTTGCTGTTTGTAGTGCATGAGCTGATGCCGGCGATAGTCTAATCGAGTTGTGGTTTTGGCCTTTGTAATTCATATATCATAAACATATCTTAAGTGTCCTGCCTTTGCTTGAATGCAGTGGAAAATAGCTCTCTAGCTAATTCTGTTTCCTCAACTAAATCGATGGGTATTATAGCTAGCTAGATACAATTCTCTCGATGGCCATAGCTAACTAGATAGCATAGCTGTGTTGCTATGGCTTAGCTTTTGTTGTATGGTACACTGCCTAGCCAAGTATCACACTAGAGGGCTGATGATGTTAATGTATAGCTGGCATTATATTATTGTGTTCATCGTTGTCACTTGTAGCTAAGTGTCAGGCATAACAGTTAGCGATCTGTCTTACAAGATACTTAATGTTCTGGCTGGCATTTACTCAATCCTGACCCAAATGCTTACTTACTGGCTAGCTAACGTTCGCTAGTCTTGCAATAAAGGCATACCCTAGCCAGGGTTTGCTCTTAAGTATTATAAACGGCACATGTGATCAGTAACGCAGGGCTTCTACCTTGATTGCTAAATTACATTTTGGAAGCTGCATTTCTTGACCAGTTTGACCAATTCAGAGTAGCTGATTCGTCTTATTTTGTTCGCTGCTACAGCAATAACGTTATTGAAGTGTAGCTCCGATAACTGTTACTCTGCTGGAGATGGCGCATCAGCAGGTGGCAGCACTTTACCAACAACAAAACAGAGTTAAACGAGATTTCGTACTAAACATATGTTGCTTAACAGTAAAACGAACGGTTTCAAATTCAGAAACTAAAACGTGAAAATATTTGGCGTGGCATTGTGTACTGTATTCTGTTGTTATTGTATACTAGCATGAAAAATGTACATTATTTTGTATGTTTGGCAGTGTATTTAAAAATCATCATGCCCGTCTCTTTTGCGAAAACAGTGCTGGGAAGTAGTCTTGGCCATGGATTAAACATTAGATAATGTTCTAAACTGTACTCCACTCAACTGAACTGTAGTCACACCGGGAATGGCACCATGGACATGGTACCCTGCACCATACGAACCATATCCTACCAGCAATGCAAAGACACGCGCCCCCTAGTGTGAAACACGCGTTATTTTTTCTGTCCTATAGTTTGCGAGCATGTATTAAACTTGTTTGGGCTCATCAGCAGTTTTATTTTGATCTTTGTCTCAACAAATTTGGAGTTGATTATTTATTATATTTTCCTCACCTGTTGAAAGAGGTCATAGTATTTTTGGAGCAATGAATTATTGTTAATTCCTCAGGGTGTCTTTGTAGTGCCCCTGTGTACAAACCTGCATGTGTGTGTAGGAGACAGAGATGTGGAGGTAAGGGTTGAGGAAAGTAGAGGTGAGGATATGAGTTCAGGTGTGTGTATGAGGGGTTTCAGGTGCACTTATGTGAAGTCTGATTCTGTCCACAGCAGTCACACCTGCCCGCCCCTCAGTCCGCAGGGCCCTTCCAGCACAGGGCCCGAAAGCACCTGGATGCACCTGGACCAGGGGAGTGGCTGGGAGAGACCAGGAACATGGGGTTAAATGGCAGGCGACACAGCACCCGGTTTTCCAGCGATCAGGCCCTGGGTGTGGCCCCACCCCAGGACCCGCCCCTGCACTCTCAGCGGGCCAACCTCCGCCACAGCAAGAACTCCTCCCCCAGCAGCCGCAGGAGTAGCCGCCGTGAGTGTCCTGCTGCAGTGCTAGCACCAATGGCACTTCCTTGGATTCTTACCCCTTGTTTATTTTTACCCCTTGAAGTAGTTTTTTTTGGCAATTTGGGAGGCTGGAAAGGGTATGGAGGGCTGTGTTTTTCCCAAATTAAAAATAGATATGCTGCAACATTTTGCTATGGATGTAACTCTGTGGGTGGTGTTCAGGTTGAGCTTTGGTGGTGTGCAGCTGGAGTAGTGTTGAAGTAGAGTTCAGTGTTCAGGTGGAGTGGGGGTTGAATGTGTACAGCTGCAGTGGGTCCAGGCTGATTGAGGCTGTGTTCTGTTTTCAGGGTTCAATGCAGCAGCGCCCCTAGAGGCAGAGAGACGCTATGTCCCCTCGTCAGGAATGACCGCTAAGGAACTGTGTGAGAATGATGACCTCACCACCAGCCTCATCCTTGACCCCTACTTAGGCTTTCAGACTCACAAGATGAACACCAGGTTTGGGCTGATGCACATTCTATATCCTCACAGGTTTCCTGAAGAGTGGCTTTGTGTGAAGAGTGGAGTGTGTATTGAACAGTAGTGTGTGAACCTGTCTCCACAGATTTCGATCCATTAAGGGAAAACAGGAAGAACTGAAAGATGTGATCGAATGCTTCAAGAAGCATGATGACTTGGAGAAGGCATTCCATGCACTGGTCTCAGGGGACTGGGCCAGGCACTACTGCCTTACCAAAAATAAGGCCCAGGAGAAACTCTTCAAAGAGCATGTAAGCCTGAACTTCAAACAAAATGTGAAATGTCATTAAATGTCACTATGTGACCCCTGGTATACTTAGGTCACTTTTATAGCATGTACATGATTGGGCTGTTGTCAGGATGAGTGAATGTTGGCGTAGAAACACAATTTCGAATTATTTATTCGTTTTGCAGGTATTCGTGTATCTACGAATGTTTGCCACTGATAGTGGTTTTGAGATTCTTCCTTGTAACCGGTATTCTTCTGAGCAAAACGGAGCCAAGATTGTTGCAACAAAAGAATGGTAAGACCCAGAAGTGCGCATTTCTCTGAATGAGGATCTTGACAGGAGTATTCTTCTAGGCACTGTTTGGGTTTCCCAGGCCGTGGGCAGTCAATGCTCAACATATTCAGTATCAATTAATGTTCGAGCCATATCAGTGTGTTTTAGCGTAGATTCATGTATTCGTGAACTACCTACATTAGAGGAGTTGGTACGCAAAGTTACTGTCGGGACGAAAAGCAGTCATCTCTATTCCTGCATGTATTTGAAGAAATGGCACTTTATATATATGTGGGCTGTTCAAGTGCAAGGTCAGGAAAAATTACTGTCAGCCAGCTTATGTATATTTATAAAATTCAGCCTGTCCACAGAGGTATTGGATATAGGGAATTATGAGAGACAGTTATTGGTTTGCAGGTTTGATAGCATGTGACACTGTATTTTTTTTGGTGTGACCACCAAACCTACCTATCTAACTGGAATAGAACTTAAAAAGGAATGGCTGATGGTCGTGCCAGGCTCTGTGCCGATAGGGTAGCATCACGCCCAAAATCACCCTCTAGAATCCTTTCTGGGCCTGGAAGCGTGATTAGAATGGGACAGTGCCTTGTCGATCCGTGCCACAGCCCAGTAACATAGGGGTCATGTCCTGCAGTGGAGTTACAGTGCGCCGCTTGTCTTTCTGTTCGGCAGGAAGAGGAACGACAAGATGGAGTACCTGGTGGGCTGCATCGCCGAGCTGTCGGAGAGCGAGGAGGCCATGCTCCTGCGGCACGGAGAGAACGACTTCAGCGTCATGTACTCCACCCGCAAGAACTGCGCCCAGCTGTGGCTCGGGCCTGCCGCCTTCATCAATCACGGTACTGACCGATGCTCCTGCTACACACCGCTACACCCAGCACGCTACGCCCACCACGCTACGCCCAGCACGCTACGCCCGCTTTTTTAGTCAGCTACAGCACCGACCTCCTCACACTCTCTGCTCAGTTCTGTTTTCCGTCTTTCGCCAGTGTAGAATTTTTAGTACTAAAACTTCATTTCAGTGATGCAGTAACCTTTTTTTTTCCTTTTGTTTTTAGATTGCCGACCAAATTGTAAGGTGAGTTTTAAGTTTTAATTTCACAGTTGAGAGACCCAGTGCATAATTATGTGACCCAATGCACTGCACTTGCAGTCATGAAAAAGCATTAAGCATATGTCTGCTTATGTCTTCCAGTTTGTGTCCACGGGTCGAGACACGGCCTGTGTGAAGGTTCTGAGGGACATAGAACCAGGGGAGGAAATATCCTGTTACTATGGCGATGGGTTCTTCGGGGAAAACAACGAATACTGTGAATGCTACACCTGTGAAAGGTATTTTTTACATAGATTGTCATGTTCCGTGGCAAAGCTCTTTGATTGAGAACTGGAGAGCAGGTACCTGAGGTTTGTGCGTATTTCTAATGAGGAACCCTCATCACTTTCAGACGGGGAACCGGGGCTTTCAAATCCAAAGCCGGGCTTCCTGTGGCGGCTCCGGTCATTAACAGCGCGTACGGGCTGAGGGAGACGGACCGGCGGCTCAACAGGCTGAAGAAGCTGGGAGAGGGCAGCCGCGGCTCCGACAGCCAGTCTGTGGCCTCTCACACAGACACGGACTCCCAGGAGCCCCCTCGTTCATGTGAGCGCCGCGCTTCACGCATCTTAAAGTAGATCAGAGAGGCCCTGTGCGTGTGAATAAACGTGACACTTCGCCATTATGAGGCGCATCGTTTGCATGCTTTTTATTGTTCCATGTCTGATCCAGTCGTTACTTCAGAGTAAATTGCTTGATGTTCTTCTCTGTGCATTTTTACTCTTTTAGCTACGAGGAAGAGGACGGCTGACCGAGTGAAGAAGATGAGCAGAGGCGTAACGAGGCGCTCTCTGTCCAGAACTCCTACATCTACCTCACCCCCTAAACGGAGTCACTCGGGTAGCTCCAGGGAACCAAAGAGACTCCGATCCAAACCCGCCAAGCCGGCACGCGCCAAAGTGAAGTTGCGTAATCGGGGGCAGTGGGCGGAGCTTAAAGGCTGTAAAACGGACACATCCCGTCTGGGCCTGAGAGAACCCAAAGTGGTGCTGTGCAAGGCCGTCCCGGCGAAGAGGGGGAGGGACGCCAGGGGGGCCGGGCGGGGCGAGGAGGGGAGGGGCTGCCTGACTCGGCACGCGGCGAAGGAACACAATCAGTACCCTCTGAGCGAGGGCTTAACGTGCACGTACAGAACTCGCAGGTCAGCCCAGAGCGTGCTCAACGCTCAGCAGGCCGCCTGCGTTAAGCTAGAGCCCAATGCTGTGGACGGTCACGGGGTGGTGCCGGGGGGCGCGGTGCCTGGGGGCGTGATCGTTAAGGCGGAGCCTGAGGACTTTGGGGAGTACATGATGCAGGGGCTCCAGCTGAATGGGTGTGGCCTGGATCCCAGCTGCCCGGGTGGCCGGCGCCCCCCGCCGCCACGCCCCATAAAGCTGGAGGAGACCGGCTCCTACGGCAAGGTGCTCGCCCTGGGGGGCGTGGCCGACTGGCGTAAGGGCCGCAACGGCGACGCCCCGCCCACTCGGGATAGGTCAAAGGGCAAGAAGAAGAGGCAGATCACGCGCTACGACGCGCAGCTGATCCTGGAGAACAGCTCGGGAATCCCCAAGCTCACGCTGCGTCGCCGTAGAGACAGCAGCAGCAGCAGCGGCCGGGCCAACGAGCCCGGCGACGGCGAGCTGCTCAACCCCGCCAAGATCAGCATCAAGTTCAGCAAGGAGCACGACAGGGACAAGGCCAGCTCCTACATGTCCAAACTGAACAACGGCTTCAGCCCCGCCTTCAGCCCCTCCCCCAACTGCAGCTCCGCCAAAGTGAAGATCCAGGTGAAGCGGGAGGAGGGTGGCTCAGGCGAGGCCGCCCCCTCGGGGCTCCCCCCAGAGGCGGCCAACGGGAACTGCAAGATCGCGGCACAGGCGAATGGGGACGCCCCCTCCGAGGAAGAGGACGACTACTTTGACGAAGAGTTTGAGGACGATTTCATTCCGCTTCCGCCACCGAAAAGGCTGCGGCTTATCGTGGGTAAAGACTCCATAGACATAGACATCTCCTCACGGAGACGCGAGGACCAATCACTGCGGCTGAATGCATGAGTCCCTCTGCCCCTTATTGTACATAGAGCTGTCCTTCCAATCAGCAGTGGGACCACTTCAGAACTGGATTACATGTAATGAGCCAGTCTGATGAGAAATGGGGCTGTAAAATAATTGAACTTTACTGTAAATTTTAATAATAGCACTTCTGTATTCATAATGCATATAATTGTAGAAAGTGTACAGTATATGAACCCTTCCCAAGTTGGAATTTTATTGGACTTTTTCCAGCCTCAGCTCACAGTTTTGAATTGTGTCGCTAGCCCAGTCTTTTCTGTCAAAAAAAAAATTAAGGAGGAGCCAGTAACTTACTCAGTGATGTCATCATGTGGAATCCTAGTGCTTGTGCTACCTACGTCCTCTCAGACTTGGAGCATAGATCTCTTACCAGTCAACTCCAAGGGTTCACAATAAGCAACGTATATATGTGTATGTATAGTGTACATACAATCCATATATAATTCTGTCTCCTGAAATGCTGAAGGGAGTAGCACAAGAAATGGAAGAAGTTGACCTGATTTTAAAATACTTCCTCAAAGACCAGCAGTCTTTGAGTCATCTTAAAGGTGTTTCTGAAACTCTGACAGGTGTTGGTGCTGTGTAATTGGTGCTTTGAAGGTGAAGGTATTCGTTGTTTGTCCCTGGGAGCTGGAATTGTACAGTAACCTCAAGTACAAAATTCTGCTTTTTACACTATAGAAACTCAATGAAAACAGATAGGCAACAGAGGCTGCTACTGGCTGCAATGTCAGATGGTTAAATTAGTGCTGCTCAGCTCTTCCACTTTGACTGAAGAACAGGTGTTTGTGTCATTGGGGTGCTAATTAATGTCATTAGCTGACATTGTTGTGGCTCTGATCTGACTGGTTTTAAAAGCCTGTGATTCAGTCCTCCGGCCACAAGATGGACGTACAGCTTCCAAGCCACACGTTTTGCAATAATTAACAATCATCAGACTCCAGTACCAGAATCATCTCAGTCACTTCATTATTAACTACGCATTCAGTTTTAACATTGCATGTTGGTTACGGGTGCAGTGCTTTTGGTTATTAACGCATCCATTTTATTCAGCAGAACTCGGAATCCGAAGTCATTTAAGAATACATGTTTATTTACTAGGTGATTTGTCAACTGGGGATTTTCACCTTTTTGCATTGTCAGCTAAAAGCAGTGCTGAAAAGTAAATTCTCTGCCCTCTCTGATCACTAACTGCTAAATCACAGCAAATTACTTAAAATGTATTCAGCTAGAGTGGCTATTGAAGGCAAACACCATATCACAGCTGTATTACATGCTGGAAACTGGCTGATAAGAAGGAGAGACCCTAGTTGTCACATGCACTTCCAGATAAATTTCCATGCAGAAAAAAGGACAAACAGGTCATGACATGTGCAAGAAAAATACACGTTTAGTCAGGCTCTGTGCGGTGTTGTATGTCAGATTATACTCCGTCTAAAGAAACTGGAATATATCAAATCTGAGCTGGAGTTTAACGATTTGTGCTCTTTGGGAGGGGTGGGGGGGGGGTTGGCACGGTGTTTGTAAATGAGTGTAAAAATACATGCCCCACATGTGAACCTGCATTAGCTTGAGCCAAAAAGTCACTTCATCATTCCATTGATCTTGACAGTTGTACTGTTGGAGAAGGGATTATTGGGAATAATTAATGCCAATTTATTCCTGAGCACTGTTTATATCACCAGCAGCTACACTTGGATATGTTCATTGTGCACCATGTGCAGTCCCATGTGTACTTGTACTATGTGTGTTTTTGAGTACCCCATCCATTGGTTGAAATTACAATTGATTGATTACGAATATTTCTTAGCCTTCTGTCAATATAGCTTTGTGTGCAGAAGGGTAGCTGGATTAAGTACACAGTATTTAAAGAAGATGCAAGGCTGAAGTTGTCCACTGTGTAAATCATGAGAACACTTGTACTTATTTAACAGATTTGAATACTTGAAAATAAGATAAAAATTTCTTTGCAACAAGTAACTGTTTTATTGCCATCATTTCTGCTGTTTAACACGAGCTTATGTGCTCAGGAAACTCTCCAGTTTTCATATTTGCTTCCAAAAAAGGAAGTTGATATTTGATAAGTTTCAAAATGGTTGATATTTGGGTGTTTGTGGGTTTGCAGTATACAGCAAGAAAATAAATGTCAAAATAACCCCACAGCTGCTTGTACTGTGACATGGCCTCCAGAGATTTTTCTTGAAGAAATTGTTTACTCACAGTTTTGCTTGGAACTGTTTCCTATGGTGCATGCAACACGCACCTGCTGCACTCAAAAAAAGTACAAAATTTATAGAATAAATGCTGTAAAATGAGTCCTCACATTTACAGCCTTGTGAAACAATGTCACTGCCACAAGCTGCTTTGGAGTTATTTTAAGTGTATTTTCTTGCTTTAGACCATAAACCTCCAAATGCCCCCTATACTAGCCATTGCAAATCCAACGAGTATCTAATAAATTCCCTGGGCTCATCTAGAAAAACATACATTAAAACTGAAATAATGCCGAAAAAAGTGAACGGTCCCTTTACCACAATTTATGCTACTGTTTGTGCTGCAGTATTTTGCCACTAGGCGGAGCCACCAAATTGTCTGTCATTGCTTCTCTAGGTCGTTTTAGCCAAAGATAACAAGGTTGTCAACCCTCAAGAACTACAGGATCTGTTGGTCTTGCTGTTACTCAGCACTTAGTTGAACAAGAAAAAAAATAATTACAGTTAACTTTTCTCACCCTTTTAACCCTAAATTGGTTTCTGATTTCAAAGTGAAAACAAAAACCTGCTCACCATTTTATTCTCCAGGACAAGGGTTAGAGAGGTCGTCCGCAGAGTTTTGATTGGAAGGTGTTATATTCTAAAAGAATGCAATACATTTTAAACAGTATTCAGCAGAATTAAAACAAGTATAAAACTGCATTATCTGTGTGAATTGACTGCATGTATTTTAACTCGCCACCAAAATATTAAGAAATTGCAGTGAATTGACTGGCAACTAACTTAACCGTTTACTTGTGGATATGAAGTCTATAAATCGTACACATATCCACAAGTAAATGGTTGATAGTTGCCAGTCAATTCACTAAAATTTCATAATATTGTAACTGTCATCAACAAAATATGTACACTACATTTCCAAAAGTATGTGCACACCTGACCATCACATCCATATGTACTTGTTGAACATCTCATTCTGAAACCATGGGTATTAATATGGAGTTGGAGCTCCCTTTGCTACTGTAACAGCCTCCACTCTTCTGAAAAGGCTTTCCACTAGATTTTGGAACATGGCTGTGGGGATTCAGCCACAAGTCCACATTCCAATTCATCCCAAAGGTGTTAGCAGGGGTAAAGTTCAGTCAATTTATTCTCCACCAAACTCCACAAACCATTTCTTTATGGACCTTGCTTTGTGCACAGGGGTATTGTCATGCTGAAACAGGAAAGGCTCTTCCCTAAACTGTTGCCACAAAGTTGGAAGCACACAATTCTCTAAAATGTCAATGTATGCTGTGGCATTAAGATTTCCCTTCACTGGAACTAAGGGGCCTAGCCGAAACCAAGAAAAACCACCCCAGACCATTATTCCTCCTCCACCAAACTTTACAGTTGGCACTGTGCATTCCGCCAAACCAAGATTTGTTCATCAGACTGCCAGATAGTGAAGTGTGATTTATCACTCCAGAGAATGTGTTTCCACTGCCCCAGAGTCCAATGGTGGTGTGCTTTACACCACTCCACCCAACACTTGGCATTGCGCATGGTAATCCTGGGTTTGTATACTGCTGCTCGGCCATCAAAACACATTTCATGAAGCTCTTGATGAACAGTTCTCGTGCTGATGTTTCGGAGGTAGTCTGGAACTCTAGTGAGCGCTGCAACCGAGGACAGATGATTTTTACACACTACATGCTTCAGCACTCGGCGGTCCCAATCTGTGAGCATGTGTGGCCTACCGCTTTGAGGCTGAGCTGATGTTGCTCCTATACGTTTCCACTTCACAATAACAGCTCTTACAGTTGACTGGGGCAGCTCTAGCAGGGCAGAAATGTGACAAACTGACTTATTGGAAAGGTTGAATCCCATGAGTGTGCCACGTTGAAAGTCACTGAGCAGGACCCATTCAGTACAAACCATTCTACTACAAATGTTTGTCAGTGGAGATTGCATGGCGGTATGCTTGATTTTATGCACCTGTTAGCAATGGGTGTGGCTGAAGTAGCCAAAACCACTAATTAGGAGTGTCCACATACATTTGGAAAAGTATGGTGGGTGGGTAGTGCAGGAGGTACAATAGACGATTCTGGATAGAATCGTAAAAATCACTCGCAATTACAGTGACTACAGTGAGCTATAAACATGGTTTATGAACGGTTTTTACTTTCTGTAGCATTAACGATTGAACGACGGCTATACTTTACCATCACGTGTGTTGTAGAATAAAAAACCTGCCTGGCACCTTGAGGCCGTATACACGTAGAATAGTACGGAGTCACTGGTCCCATGTGTTTGTCCCTCATGCAGGCACGCAAATAACCGATATAGTAGGCTACATAGCGTCGTACACTATAAAGCCAATTTTAAAATTGGGAATCGCGTGACGCCAGTTACAAGTACCCTCGACTTATAAACCATCTACAATTTTATATAAAACATGTTTCTGAAAAATAAAATGTAATTAAGTTAGCTAAACGCATTATATTGTAAACGCAAACGCACCATTGTTTTTTATTATAATACCTCGTACTTTGTGGCTGAACGTTGAATCTAACCAGCTCCTGATGTTGTAGCATCTCAGCATCTGCTGGTTTGAGGATGTCTGTGGCATCGTTGCATTCGCGCTGTGTCTAGAACTGAAGCTTCTCATCTTGTCATAGCAGAACACTGCTCTCCTGGTGACAGCTACTCTGGATCCATCTGAATGAGCAAAGAATGAAAAAAGAAGACCATTTTTACTGCACGGACGGCGCAGAAAAGTAACAATAACGGTAATCCCTGTATTTTTGTTTGGGGTTGTTTGACATGCACCGTTCGTGTATTTTTATAACAAATTACTTGAAATCCAGTTGGCCAGCTCGCAAACAAGGCTCATCGCAAACGTTCGACTCGTTTTGCCAATTTTGTCGAGTGCGTTCTTGTTGCTAATTTGATACTGTTGATACATTGTGTTTGGTAAATTTTATGTACAGAATATGAAAAACGAAAACAATGGTTTTCCTCAACGTTTAGTAGCTATCGGTAACTCTTATCTGTTACCAGTCGTCAATTTTAACCATATCGATACCATTGCAAATGTACTTTCCTATGCATGCCACATTCGATGCGTTGCCTGCTGGCTAATTGCTGCAGCTAGCGAAAAAACATAGGTATTTGTAATCAAAGCTATCTAGCTAACAGTATCTGCGTCAGGCACAGTTAAGACGAATGGATTTAATAACTAGCCAGGAGCTACTTTTCATTTTTAAATGTCAGTAAAACAATTAGGTAATGCTAGTCTGTTCAGTAGCGTAGCCATGCTAACGTTAGCTAATTTAGCCATGTTTCCACTTCACTAATCGCGAGAGGAGAATTATTTCTTGCTAAATGGCAGTTCTCACTCAGACAAAGGTTTTTCAAAAGCAACTGGGTAGCTAGACTAAATTACATGAATAACATGCATTTTGGAATGTAGCTAGCTATCTTTTAGCATCAGCTGGATTAGGCTATTGCAGAGCACGCTATCGCCATCAGTGCGCACGCACGGCTGCCACATCTGTTTTGAGGGACGAATGTGGTTATCTAGCTTTACTAAAGCTTTTATAATTGTCACTAAAGCAAGCACTTAACTGACAAATTGTATTCATGTCAAATCCAAGGTAAAACGCTCAACATTTGAAGGTTAGCTAGTATTTCTGTCAACGATTTTGTCTAAATAGTGTTACTTCTAAAATTAACTGTTGTTTCGAGTCTCATTGATAACGTATATGAACTCCTTTGGTTGTCCACTACACCGGTCGTTTATGACAGAACGATTATCAAAATAGACTGCCCTAATATGCCACAAAGATCATGTTGATGTTCTGAACTGGCTCACCAGAACTCCGATATCTTAATACAGTATTTCAAAGCAAACTGCTACGCAATGTCCTGGACAGTGCGTGGGTATTAAACATTTGTCTACAGCTTTATTTGCCTGAAACTTGTATGGCATTAAGGATGAGTTGGTTTCACAAATGTACAGTTAGAATATTATGGAATCTGAAGCATAGTCTGCTGTGAATGACTTGAGACCCAGGGCAGGAAGTATCTCTGGTTCCAATTCTAGATGCCGCTTCCTGTGCCTGTGACTTTTGTTCTGGTGAAGCTGATACAAATAATTTTCTTCAAAGCCAAGCCATTGACAGCCTAGTGCTTTGTGTGTGTGTGTGTGTGTGTGTGTGTGTAGAATCTGTGATATTTGGATATCTGAATGGCAGGGGTGCAACCATGGATTTTGGGCCCCATGAACAGATCTCACATTAGGCCCCACCACCCCAGGAAATCCTATGTTCTAATATTTTTTGAAGGCCCTAGTCAGTCAGGGCCCTTGGAATCATCCTAACTCTGTACGGCACCCCTGCAGAATGGCCATGCTGTCCTGGCATTGACTGTGCTCCTTATTTTCACACTTCCTCTTTAGAACAGTGAGTGCATCACACTGTGTGCTTCTGCGTGTGATTTGGACGCGATGCATTGACGGAGCACATGCATCGGCTTCATCAGGGCAGGCAGGGAATATCCTGAATTAAGCACTGGTGAGCAGCGTGCGTCCCCTGGCTTTCACTCCACAGATGTTCCTGCAGCAGAAGTAGGCCACTGACGGCTCTGCATGTTATACGAAGCCCCTTTATAAGGTTAACTGAAAGGGTCTTACTGCATAATTCCTGTTTATGAATTAAGACTGACTCGGGTCCAGCTGGGGCCTGTTTGAGGCCTGGGCAGGGGTTTATTCCCAGCTGAATCAGTGATTTTGTTGCACTTGTGTTTTTCCTACCTTGTCCTCTTTACTTTTCAGCTATACTGTCCTATGTTTTACTACAGATGACAAGTTCCTGCTTTGATATTTTTCAGTGGGACTGGAATAATATTATTTCCCTTGTTGCTGACTCTGGGTTGAAAATATTTTGGTTTTATTGCACTTCCAGACATGGTTTAGCCTACTCAGCAGGGATGCAAGGCTTTTCTAGAGCTGCATGCCACAGAACGGTGTCATTTGCCTGAGATGGGATGTAATGGGAGCGGACTTTCTGAGAGCTTCCCAGGAATGTGACGGCCGCATGCTTTTGTTGCCCAAGTTGTGCATGAGTCAAAGATCCCCGCTGCAGGGGGAAAGTGCAAAGCACTGAAATTGTGCTCCGTCTACAGTGGCAGGCAGTACGTGATGTCACTTCCTGTTTGCCACCCTGTAGCTGTCTGTGTAAGTCAGATGAGTGCATGTGCCTAATGTAATTTAATGGGTGTCTTGAGAGACTGCATAGACTCAGTCTCAGAATGCACTTTTTCTTTGGCTTGAGTGAGGAATTTAAGAAAGCAAGGTGTTCATTTTGACTGTTTGAGCTATGTGATGACCATCAGCTACAGACCACATCCTGCTTCACGCTTTCACTTTGAGAGAGGAGGGTTTCATTTCAGACTTTTCCAGTGCTGCCAGCAAATCACCTATGTGAACAGCTTATTTCCTGTGTTTAGGACAGTGATCCTCAAGCTGAGAAAGCCACTGAATATGCTACCATTTATACCCAAGGAAGAATGTGAAGTGAATCAAGTGGGACTGATTTAATGAATCAGTTAACTGCTGAGTAACAATTAAAACCAGCAGACCCTCTCCAGAAACAGTGAGGGCCACTGGTTTTTTCAATAGCAGGGTGCTGCATTGGACTACAAATGGTAAGCTGCATCCCAGTCCTCTCACTTTGGCCTGCTCTGTAGCCAAGTCATATCCAGTGGTTCATTGCTGTTATTGGCCTTTTATGTTGATACAAATAGAATTCTTAGTAATATTTAGTTTTTGGACATTGAGGAATCTGGTGTAGAGACAGTTCTGAACTGGAAAATACTCATGCTCATAGCTGCATGATATCAGTGGGGAACGGGGGGGGGGAGGGCATTCCTGCCACAGCTGAGGTCAGTCCGAATGGCTGCTTTGAGATTCTGGGAGTCCTTCATGCTGCTAAAGAGATTCCTCACATACCTGCTGCTGTTCAGTCATTCATCTGGTTGGACTTTCATGATTTTCTTACACTAGGTTTAAAACATGCACTGATTTCTTGTTTGGGTTTGTGTTGTCGGGTGGCTCATCGTGCTAATACACTATGTTTCAGTGTGATATTTCCTCTTGTTCAGAGGCCTGAAAGTTTGCTGTAACTGGGATTGCCCTGAGCTGTGGCAGTGGACTGCATAGTGAAAGGAAGCGCCGGTTGATATAGGCTAATGCACTTCAAAGGAGAGCTTTGTTTTCCATGCTCTTTTGATGTGGAAGATTTTAATGTTCATTCACTTAAACACTTAAAAATTCCTCTGTCCAGGTTGAGCAAAGACTTTCCATTACAGCCTCTGTCTGTATGGTTATTGTCCTCAGTTTTGACTTATGTTCCTGTGGGGGGAAAAAATTGATTCAACTTATGAACCGACATCAGTCGTTACCTCTTGTTTCGTAATATATTTCATGCAAGCAAAGCTCTCATTGCTGAGCCACTCATATACATAGCCTACCTAGATAGATATTCATTCATTGATAATGAAATGCACAGTGTTTTTGGCTGCGTATTTAGTTATGATTAATACCAGTCATATTCCCAGAGATTTTCAGGTCGGAGGGCATGGCACTCATGCGTGGTGCTGGAGACCTGGTGTCTGCCGCTGGATATGGTGCCCGTTTCACAATGAAGAGAAATATTTGAATAGTCTTTCACACACTAGGCATCCGGTTAGACCCGTATGTCAAACATTGTTTTTACAAGTGAGTCGGATCATTTTCATACCTAGCAGCCAACAAACCTAATCCCGTACACGATCATGTTAAGTAATTTAGTGGTTAGTCTGGCCGCGTTCATTTAATTTAAAAAGATGCATTAATCCTCTGTTTACGCGAAGCTAAGAGGGCTTTACCATCAAAAACAACCAGCACTGCCCCTCATGGCTACATGGTGCATGCGGTTTGTGTGACATTGGAACTCTGATTAGCCTAGATGTTTAGATGTGAGATACAGTATGTGCCCCCACTGAGAGTTTTCTGTTGCCGGTAGTAGAAGTTGGATCATTCCAACTTTCCCCCCCCTGATGAACATAGACCATTTCCTCTAACACAGCACTGTTGTTCACATTTTTTCTGTTTTACTCAATTAATGTTGGGATGATGTGGTGGTTTTTTATTTTGTATTGTGCATTACGATTGCTTTTTAAGACATGGAACTGAAAATCAAATCAAGATTCACTTGACTTGATTAGTCACACTCCAATGGTCATTTATAGTACCAGCTACCTAATAGTTTATGAGAACATTTACTCTGCAAGGAATAGCCATGTTTACTGAAGGAACAATTGGTAGTTTAGGGAGCAGTTCACATTTTGAATGATTACTGGAAAATGAGTTCTGATTCATACTGTGTGTGAATGAGTCCTGACCCATTCTGTGAGTGTAAATGAGTCCTGACCCATTCTTTGAGTGTAAATGAGTCCTGATCCTTTCTGTGAGTGTAAATGAGTCCTGGCCTATTCTGTGAGTCAGAATTGCTGTGGGGGCAGAAGGCAGGGAGGAGTCAGTGTACACACGGGCAGGAGAAAACATAGATGAGCTTCTAGTAAACAGACATTTAAATAATTCACTCTTAGGTTTTCTTCTCTCTGGTGTTGCAGAAGGCCTATAATTCCATATACAGAAAAAAAATCTCCAAGAGGACAGTGCATGTGCACACATCTTTACACAAAGGCTTTTCAGAATGAGATAAGACAAAATAGGCATGAGCACTTTATGGACATGAGTACCGGTATGCCACTGCCACTGACTAAACCACAGTCCAGCAGGAAGAGACTCACAATATAGGCCTACTATTCACTTGTTTTTGTTTCTTTGTGCACAGTACATGGTTTTTTAAAAACACTTAAAACGGCCTAACAATACTGTCATGTATCTGTGTAATTTCCGCTGACTGAGCAGGGTTATAAATTAATGTGCCACTATCACAATATAGGCTAGTTGTTCTGCTACAGCTTAAATGAACAGTCTCATTTAGTCATGATTCATCTCTGCTCTTTAATTGCTGGTTTTCATGTTTCTCACATGGCTCAATACCATCCATTGTGTGCGCTAATAGCATATCAGACAGGCGCTCGTATATTATTCTGCTACGAAGGCCGGATGTTGGCAGGGTTTCTGATGTTCCAGGCACTCCACACTTTGCAGCGTGTTTCACTAATCACCATTGTAACAATCAAATAGGAAACCAATACGACTAATACAATTTTGTTTCTTTCTTTCTTTTTTATTTCTTCCCTTTAACGCTCTTTGGTTAAGTAAATAGTTATAAACTGTTTTATCCCTGGAGATAAAATTTCTTTGGCCTTTAGAATGACCTGTCATTTTCATAAGCCAAGTTCATGGCTGCAAACTCCTTTGTCAATGCAGGAGAGCAGAGACAAGCACACCCTCTCAAGCACACCCTCTCAAACTTGCCCTCTCAAACACGCAATGTCAACCGCTGCTTATTTTCACTCCTCAGTTCCTAATTATGCTCGCTCAGACATTGAGTCATTCAGAGTAATTCACGTGCAGCCTACACTACATGCAGATAGGAGGCTGGCACTCTATTGACCAGAGGGGGTTGCTGTTCTGTGTGGAGACTTGGATATTGTATTGTCCACTCCGTGGTGCTATGCATCACCCTGCATGGCTGTTTGTCACAGTCAGCACTGGCAGTCCAAATTCAGTGCCAGACTGTGGGGCCCTTCCACACATTAGAATGGTGCCTTAAACAGGTGAGCCATCAGGCAGCCCCCTTGTTGTAAATGTGAGTTTTAAGAGGGAAACTTAACACATCCATGGAACCTACAACTGTCCAGAATAGTATTCTCATTCGTGGATGGGGATAGTATTCTCATGTGTAAATAGGAATAGTATTCTTATGGGTAGATGGGAATAGTATTCTCATGTGTAGATGGGAATTGTATTCTTATGCAGAGATGGGAATAGTATTCACAAGTGTAGATGAGAATAGTATTCTCATGTGTAGATGGGAATAGTATTCTCATGTGTAGATAGGAATAGTATTCTCATGAGCAGATGGCTTTCCTTTGGTGTACATTTTATTGGTCCTCTCTGAAAGCTTTAAAAAATGCTGAAGATATAGTCAAATTATGCGTATAAGAATGGATTGAACTGCTGCTGAACTGGTTTGATCCACCCCTCCCCTCCTTCCTTTCAAGAGATGCACAGAAACAGACTTTTCTCCTCATGCCACTGGTGGCCATTTTGGATCCAAGACCATGTCAGTACAAGCAGTTGCTTAGGTTTTAATGTGATAATGCATGAAGAACAGCACCTGCCATACCCATGTCCTGTGCTGGTGTTATTCAATGCTTGCTAACAGCAGACATGCATAAATCTGAGGTGCTGCTTTGGCCAGTCGCTGTGAGATTCACTCATTCGTGTATGTAACTGCTGTACTTCTGCTTCCACGTTGAGTGTGCAGTTCTTGCGCTGAAAGACTGGACCACAGATAACAGGGCTTTTCTTTTCAGTGTTTATCTCTGCTGTTTTGTTGATGTTTTCGTTGGAAGGCTTTATGTAATATGATTATGAAATAATCCATACGAATGGACTACCAACAGCCGCTATGCTCTGAGCAGCTTGTGTGTGTGTGTGTGTGTGTGTGTGTGTGTGTGTGTGTGCGCGTGTGAGTGAGTGAGTGAGTGAGTGTGTGAGAGAGAGAGAGAGGTTACAGTAAGTGATTGTTGTGTGTTGTGTTTATTTTGTGCCTGCATTGTCGCTGTTTCTTTGAGTGGTGAATGGAGACTTAACGTTCAGTTCTCCTATGTGTGTGTGTGCCTGCAGTGCCTGTTCTATTCTTTTTACACAGTACATGACATGAGATGGCTCAATATGGCTGATTTTATTTGTGTGGATGAGTAGGCAGCAGGTAACATCAAAGCAGAATCAGAAGTGTTGCCCTTTGTTTAATTGCCCTTTGCAGTGAATCCATGTCGGGCTTTCTCAGAAACAGATCACGTGTGATTGGAGGGGAAGTCAGGAGGAAGCTGGTGGCCTTTATGCTGTTTCTCTCTAGATCACCTTTCTGCTATACCTGCTTGGGTTTTTAAAATGGAGAAATGCAGCTACAGTAATGAATGTTGTGGGGAACGGCGGTCAGTGAGTTAGTGTCAGTATTGGCTTAATGCTGCTTTACAAAAGGTCCTTTCATTTTCCTGTTTGTAAAGGGGGGTGGGGGGGGGGGGGGGTGAGGGTCTAGTTGTAATATTCTGGGAGAGGTAAAAGTGAGCTCCCTCTATGAACGTGTTAATCATCCCCTTAACATCTTCCTTAGTCGCGTTAATGCAGGATTCTGTGTTTTTTATGCATAAAAAGAAAGCCAAAATGCTGGGAAAAAATGTTAAATTCAGTTATTTCCTCTTAATTAGAGTTAATAAGTTGAGCTGCTGTGTTGCACAGTCAGGTTGTGCACTGTGTTGCTGTGTTGCACTGTGTCAGGTTGTGTGGCCTCTCATTGTGTTTTTGTATTGCCCTGTGTCAGTTGTGTAGCCTCTCATTGTGTTTCTGTGTTGCACTGTGTCAGTTGTGTAGCTTTGCACTGTGCTGCTGTGGTGCACTGTGTTAGGTTATGAAACCTCTCATTGTGTTTCTGTGTTGCACTGTGTCATGTTGTGTAGCCTTGCACTGTGCTGCTGTGTTGCACTGTGTCAGTTGTGCAATATATTGCTGTGTTGCAATGTGTCAATTTGTGCAGCCTCTCATTGTGCTGCTGTGTTGCACTTTGTCAGGCTGTGCACTGTGCTGCACAGTGTCAGGTTGTGCAATGTGTTGCTGTGTTGCACTATGTCAGGTTGTGCAGCCTCTCATTCTGTTGCTGTGTTGCACTTTGTCAGGCTGTGCAATGTGCTGCTGTGTTGCACTGTGTCAGTTGTGTAGCTTTCCACTGTGCTGCTGTGTTGCATTGGATTGCGTTGGGCTGTGCTCTGCCGTGTCGTGTTGTCTGAGTGAAGGCCGTTGCCAGGAGACACAGATGGGTTCCACATGTGACCACAGGGTTTGTGTGCAGCTCAGTTGATTGGCGGGAGGCGGAGAGGTGTCACATCCCTGTTCTGGAGCTGTCATCGGCTGTCAGGCAGTCAGCCCCACTGGCAGTGCCTCCTCCGTGTGGGGCAGGGCTGCCTCAGCCAGACCAGGCCTCACTCCACATCCTTCCTGTTTGGGTGCTGGGGGCGGCTGGCTCAATAACTCGGCTTTCTTTGTTTGGGCTGGGCTCGTCAGTGGAGCGGGAGGCCCGGGGAACAGGCAGGCCGGTTTGGTTTAGCGGTCAGCGGTGAGTCATAAACCGCGCCGCGCCACGCCGCGCTGAGAGAGCAGCGCCCGCAGGACGGTACCGGGGCAGCCTGCGTCCGGGGTCAGAGCGGGGCCGGGGTCAGAGTGGAGCTGGGGTCAGTTACTGCACGTCCTCTCAGGGACCCCGTCTGCACGGTTATCCAGCTCTGATGCAGGGCTGTTAGCGAGCGGGGCTTGCACTGCATTGCACCGCTGCACACAGCAGACATATTGACTAGCACTGCCTGACTCAGAAAGCGCAGGACATAGCGTGTGCATCCACACACGTGCAGAGCTCTGATCAACCTGAGCTTTATACGCACTGTAAGTGCAAGTGAGCTGCTGTCCTGACCTTCTGACCAGCAGCCTTAAAAAAACTACACGTACAGTACAGTATCAGTCTCAGGGTAACATGAACTTTTAAAACCAATAAACAAGGGAAAAAGTTCTGCGAACACTTTCAGTCCTGCTGCGTGGTCATTCAGTAGTCAGATAAAGAGCTGTGAAATGTCTCTTTCCGTGAGTCAGCTTGTTTGCGTCTGAGAAGCGGCCCTGCGTCTAATCCCAGCGTGCTTCTGTGAGGCGAATGGAGACCGCTACACGTCAGCCCTGATGGCGGACACACACCGAAAGTGTGTGGAATTTATGAGTGGCCAGCAGAAATTCATATTCTGTTCCCTGATCTTTTACAGTCATTCACCGATACTGTGTTAGGCTATAGCCTGTGTAGTGTAGCCTATGTGCTGGAGTGTAGAAATGAGAATTGTCCTGCATTTGGCTGAAGCTGGTTGTTACAGAAGCTTCTTTTCTTTGCTCTTTTCCAAAAGCTTTTCCTTTCATTTGATAGCATTTGAAAAGGGCAAAAACATGGTGTCTTCCATAGAGAGGAGTGTGGTAGTCTCTTTTGTTGAGATGAGTGTGGTTGTCCCTTCCACAGAGAGGAGTGTGATACTCTGTTCCACAGAGATGAGTGTCTCTGAACCTATTCTATCTGTAAGTTAGTCACCCCCCCACCCCCCCAAAGAGAGCCTGCCTTCTGAATGGAGGTTTTCTGCATGCGTCAGAAGGCCCTGCTTCTGCAGCCTGCACCGGTGAGGAAGAGGAAGCTGTGATTGCGTTCTGACTCACAGTAAACAGTGGATGAAAAGCATGTTTTGGCGATTTTATGCCCGGCTGACTCACCCGCGTTGCTCATTACCTGAAAGGTAGACTCTTTGTTTAGTGAAACTAATGTGGCCTCCTGCAGCAGCACCAGGTGATGGATCAGGGAATTTTCAGGAGGGTCAGTCCCAATTTGGGATGGCCTTTATGCTTGCTCAACCGTATGCTATTCATTTGAGGTGGCACAAAGTAGCACAGTGCTCTTAAAGTAATGGAGGTCTTCCTTCATTTAGGCCTATATTTAGCATCATACCTGCAGTGCAAACTACCAGGCTAATGTGTCTCAGGGAAGCAGGACAGAGCTATTCAACTAGCAGCCCAGGAACAAAATGCAGACTGCCGTAGTCGTACTCTTGGCCCTTTGATCATCAGAAAAAGAGATTATTTTTTTGGTGCGTCCCTGTACAGTGTGAACATACCTCCCACCGGTCACAGAAATAGCTGTGTTTGAAGGAGGAATCTACTTTGTGTCGAGTCCAGTATGTTTCCTATATTGTTTTACAGATGGCACACTGAAACCTTGACTGGGCGGTGGTCTGTGTTAGGCTATATTGGTTAGTGTGTAATAGTGAAAGATGCGCTGTGGTTTGTAGGCAGTCTGTTTACGACTGTGAGAACAGAACGCAGCGCGTCCCAGTCACCGCATTTCTTTAGCGTTGCTTTGTGATGGTGATGGCGGTGCTGCTGTTGGGATACCTGTGACTTAGACTGACCAGTGCCCTACACTGACTCAGCTCCTTGGGGGGCATTCTCTCCTCCGGCTAGCTACAGTATTCATATGCAGGGGCCCGAGAGTGGCCCAGTCAGATGAAGGCACTCACCGTGACTGCTCATTGGTGTAGACATTGTAGGTGTATACAGGGCTCTGTCATTGGGTGACTGTGACTGAGAGTGCTCCTCCGATTGGAGCGAGCTCTGCTGTAGCGCTGTGTGGCCTGTAGGGTGTGAATGAACCCCACTGGCGTATGGCTGGAAGTATCAGCTCTAGGGCTCCCCGTGCCCTGAACGCATGGCTGGTACTGCTGTGTCTTCAGGGCCACCAAATGGATGCTGATGGTTCCAAATTGAGGAAGGGAAAAAAAAAAAAAAAATTCACAAGTGGATATGAGAGGAGTCGCTGGTGAATGTCACGGTGCCCATGGCAGCGACGTCGGTCTCTGCAGTTCTGTCTCTAAGCCCAATACCGGAGCGTCAGAGTGGTGGGGCAGAGGAGGATTGAGGAAGTGAGGAAAGAGGGGTTCCTCTATGTGCACAGCTGCCATTCTGGACCAAACACTGCTAACCCCACCTCTCCGCCTGCCTTTTCCCTTTCAGATATTGAGATGAAGAAAGACATCGAGACTATAATAGCAGAGGAACGTGCTGACATCATCTCTAAGTATGACAAGGTCAGTGATTCTGCACCCAGAATCTACAGACTCAGTACTGTGCTATTTAATGTAGAAAATGTGTTATATAGAGATTATGAAAAAAAAAATGAAACTGTGGTATACTGTGCTATACTCCAGGAATAAGGACTGCTCTATACTGGTACTGTTCTATATAAGATAAGGACTGTGCTGTACTGGTGTGCTAATATATGGACTGTGCTATACTGGGATTGTTCTTTGCAATATATAGAGTGCTATACTGGGACTGGCTTTATAGCAGGCAGTCTGTGGTTCATAAACTGTAAGGACTGGGCAATACTGGGAATGTTGTTGTTTGAATTAAAGCTGTTTGTTAGAGACTTCCCAGGGTTACAAATGACACATAACCACATTATTAATATGGAAAGGAATGGAGAAAGAACCGTGGAGTAAAACCACAGCCTTTTGGCTTTGGTGCAAGATGGTTGGTTTAAATACATAGTGGAGGTCCTGTTCTGTCCGCAGTTCTCTGGGATGAGCCTGAAGAAAGAGAATTAGATTGAAATAGTTTTCAGAATTAAAACCCAGTATGTTACAAGATGCAGACATGGTATTTGATGTTAGCTCAGTGCCAGTGAATGATGGTTATGTAAGGGGTTTGAAATGATTCTGGAAGTTTGGCATCTCTGCCCGTGGGTATGTTTGTGCATGTTTCTGTTTGTGTGATTATCTGTCACCACAGAACATTACTTATCGCATTGTACAAAAGTAGCATCCATGCTCTGCTCAAAGAAGGACATAATAACGAAACCGGTTCTGTTTAAAGGCACTGTATGTCTGTGTGCAGGCAGCTGTCTGTCTGTAAAGCCACTGGTGTTTTTCAGATTGGTCACATGATCAGCTCGTTCAGAAAACTTAATCGTGTTCTCTTCCAGAGGGGCAGGGCGGGGGCGGGGGGGGGGGCCGGGGGGCATACCAGCTCTGGCCTCCTTCACTCAGCATTTTCTCACAGTGAGAAATATCGTTACAACATTGATTGACAACAGTTACTGCAATCTGCTCTTTGCTAAATGTGTATCAACTGAATTCCAACTACAACAGTTAGATAAGGTTGAATTCAGTCAGGGCAGCAATTGGGCATTGTGTCAGATCAGGGCAGTGATTGGCCGTGACCTTAAGATCAGGAACGTGATTGGCTGTGATCTACCTCTATTTTGATAACACACATTCAGAAGCGATTGTCACAGACAACACTTTTTTCCCCATCCACTGGCAAAAAGGATTTATTGAGTCATATAATGAGCAATACCAAGTAACGTTTCTCAATTTTAAACGACTCTAGATATTTTGGTAGCAAACGGTTTATAAAAAGGTACTTGTGGTGTTTCTATGAGAAACTCTCGCCCGTGGAAAATGTTTGGATGGACATACCAAGCATTTGTAAATCTGCCTTATATGGGCATCCAACTAAATAGTCTCCCTAAGCCTAATTTTAACATCCTCGACCGTTTCCATAAATATCCAAAGTGACAAGCAAAATATAAAATGATAACAGTGGGGTATAAAACTGCTTTTGCCAAACGGGCCCACTGGCCACTAAAGAACAAAGTGGAAGAAATAGACAAAGTTTCAGACTCAGTTATTGGGGTTATTTAGTGTTTAGTTAAGTTATCGTTTCTATTTCCGGTGTTGTTGGGTGGTTATTGTCTCTGATCGACTGGAAGGGATTCCTGGAAAAATGAACTTCATCTTCACCGAGAGCAGAGAGCCCAGCATCACAGATGTGCTCAAAGTAGAAAAGATAAATAATGTCCTTACAACGGTTTGTATGGACTGCCTCTGCTCCATACAAGGCAGTCCATACAAACCAATGTAAAGGGTGACTGCATTTTAAATGCACAGCTAGGCTTGGGCCCACTCGCAGTTTCCCAGTCTGTCCCAGTGCTCTAGCGTCAGCCCTCAGTTCAGGAGAGCACATGTTAGCGAACGCAGCCTCCAGAAGCACACGCAGCCAGATTTTCTTTAACTCTGCGGTTCCCCAGCTGAGCCGAGCTGCGCAGCCACTGCTCCAGAAGACTGGCCGTCTTCTGCAGATAGGTCATTACTGAAACCCTCCCTCCCTGGGTAAAATTGAGGCCCCACTCTCCGCTGGATTCCCAGCCTGGATCAGGTCCACAGCGCGGTTGGGATTGGGATCCAGACCCAGTGTGCGTCGCTGACAGCCCCGGAGGTCGCCGTTGTCAGTGAGAACCAGGTCTAGAGCGCTAAAGCACCCTGTCAGCCAGGCTGGCCACATTCTGGTGAAACCACTGACCAGCGGAGAGCTTCAGCGTCTGTCACAGTCAGAGCTCCGCCCACCGGAAGGCAGGGCACTGACAGCGCGCTGTGGGCGTGGCCGAATGCTTGTTTGTGGGTGACCTCGCTCGGCTCTCATTGTTCCCTTATCTTCCTGCTTTCAGGGCAGGCAGGAGGGGGCGCACATCGACCCCTGGGAAGATGCTGGCTACAGCATCTACAAGGTCACGGATCGCTTCGGCTTCCTGCAGTAAGTCTGCGGCTGTCTCTGTCTGTCACAAAGTCACATTGTGTCTGTATGTCAGTGTGTCTGTACATCTGTGTGTCTCTGTCTGTGTATCTGTTCATCTGTATGTTTGTGTGTATGTATCAGTGTGTCTACATCTGTGTATCAGTATGTCAGTATCTGTGTATGTGTATGTCAGTATCTGTGTATCGGTATGTTTGTGTGTCTGGATGTCTGAGTCTGTGTGTCTATGTCTCTGTGTGTTTTTTGCCTTGTGTCTGTGTGTTTTTGTATTCTCCTGTGTGTATCTGAACCCTGGTACACAATGGAAAGGCTTTAATCCTGGAGCGCTGCCATGTTAGGCCTGACTGGAGGATAGCAGTGGAGGGTCAGTGAGGCCACATCCATCACCACAGGAGAACGGTCTCAGTCAGGCAGGTACACAGGCCCAGCTGATTGTGTCTGTGACCTGAGGACATTCTGAAGTGTGCAGAAGTGATTCACAGGTTGTGATGAATGTAGAGCTGCCCCTAGAACCACCAGACAGCTTTTCCTCAGCGCTCACAGAATGCAGTTGCCTTTATTTTACCCTGCAGTGCCCTCATGTTTCATTTCTCCTGACAGTGAAGAAGAGCTGCCCATCCCCAGTGCACTGGAGGAGAAGGTGAGAGAAGGGCATGGTAGTGAGGTCTATAAACACAACTCACACACATGCACTGATGCAGTCTGGAATCTGTAAACAACTCACACAGCTGAACACAACTCACAGACATTAAACACAGTCTTGATTCTGTAAATATAGCTCACACACAAGCATTAAAACCCTCTGGATTCTATTACGCAGCTTGCACACATGCATTAAACACACTCTAGATTATGTAAGCACAACTCACACAGCTGAACACAACTCACACACGTATTAAACACTCTAGATTATGCAAACACAACTCACAGGTGTTTTTGTCTTTTCCTCCACAGCAAAAGCAGCAGGAGATGGAGCGTGTGCAGAAGTGGCTGAAAATGGTGCAGAAATGGGACAAATATAGGAACAGTGAGAGGGTCAGCAAGCCTGCTTATAGTAACCACCAACCCTACCACCTGAAATACTGAAATATACCCCTCTCTGCACAGCCTGCTAACAATAACCACAACACTACTACCTGAAATACTGAAATATACCCCTCGCTCTCTCTCTCTCTCTCTGTCTCCCTCCATTCTCTCTCTCTCTCTCTCTCTCTCAGATGTCACGCAGGGTGTATAAGGGGATTCCTCTGCAGTTGCGAGGGCAGGCTTGGTCCCTGCTGCTGGATGTGGAGAAGGTGAAGAACGACAACAAGGGGAAGTATGAGGTATACACAAGCACGCGCACACACGCACACACTCATGCACACACGCACATACACACACACACCTCTCTCTCAAAGCATGCACACACACATATAGGTATTGTGCTGGGTGGGGCTGTAGTTGGGGGTTCAGTGACTTCATGCGGGGATGTTTGTTGCAGTAAGTCAATGTCAGGTCCTTATCTGTGAGGGGATTATCTGCATACTCTGGGATTGGGGCAGTTGATGGATGGAGTGGGATTAGACAACAAGGCGAGAGGAGAAAAAAGACTAGAAATTAAAGGGTTTAGAATAACACCAGAATAACGTAACATCAAAATAACCTCTGGTGCTTAGGAACAGGAAGCTGTTGGATATACTGTGGGTCCACACGCACATGTGCACACACTCGCACACACACACGGTGTCCTGTTTGTGTCTGTTTACTGTACACATACACCCGTGTAACAGAGTCTGCTGACTATAGGACAGCAGTCATGTGCAGAGAAGGTGGATCTGTGTGGGCAGGTACTCCAAATTCAACAAAATAGCAGCACAAGATATTTACCTATATTTCCACATGCTAACAGGGCCTGCCATTTATACTCAGCCACGCCCCTTTCACTGTGCTGCTCAAAGCTGCCTGTAGCAAATATTCCAGAGTTGAAATCAAAGTAAAACAATAATTTGGCAATATTTAAATCTCACTGCATTTTAACATTCACAAATACTAATCCAGAATGTAGACCGTTATTCACTAGCTGACACTCTTTTTATGAAGTGGCTGTGTGGGTAGTATTATAAGCGTGCCCTTGTTGTTGAACAATGGAAATTAACTACTGTTGAACTGTCCACATTTCTGTTTCTTATTTATTCATTTATTTTTTAGAAAATGAAAGAACAAGCCAGAAACTACTCCACCGAAATCAAACAGATCGACCTTGATGTAAACAGGACCTTTCGAAACCATATCATGTTTATGGATCGCTTTGGAGTCAAGTGAGTGACCACTTCTCTGCTTATGCACCCATGTGTGTGTGTGAGTGTGTGTGGAGGAGGGGGGAGGGATGTGTGTGTGTGTATTTAATAAATAATATTTGTCAGCCTCCTAGTCAAACAATTCAGTGTGTACCATTCTCTCAAATCATATGAGCAGCTCCCCCTGGTGGTCAGGTTTGTTTAAGCAGCTGACGTCCTGAATGCATGATGAAACTCCAGCTCAGTGTGTGTGTAGATCCCACTGGAGGAAATCAGGCAGATGCAGAATATTAAACTGCGTACACAACAGCGCACACTGTGCACACACACACACAACACACAGCACACTGTGTAGACTCTGTGTACATACTCTAGACTTGCGCACATGCTGCGTGCATTGTGCACAGAGAACACACTCCATTTGCATCCTGCATGACGATGCTTCCATTATCCCCTCTATTATGAACAGGACAGAGGGATAGATGGACAGACCCTGTGCAGTAGATGCACTTTGCATCCCACGTGCTAGGCTAATAAATAATCTCGTGGTTTTCTGTGTATATATGTAGCATATATATATATATATATAACACATATATATATATATATATATATATATATATATATATACATATATATATATAGATTTTTGTGTTTACTGGTGGTATTTTTAGGTTAAAAAAATCCTCTGAAACCCAGCCATTTCCTCTCGGTCTCTGAGTGTGTTATTAGTCTACCGGTCAGGGGAAGGGGCCTTACAAGAAACAACATGTGCAGCCATGCTACACAAAGGAAAAACTTTGGCTGCACTGAAGTATAGAGGAAGACAAAAGTTATTTTATTGTTTAAAACCAAAGCATTTTGTCAGTAGCCTTCATCTGGGTTTCATCTGCCTTCATAAGGTAGGCAGTACTTATGAAATTGTTAAGCATAAAAAAAATAATTCATATTGATTCTGTATATACACTGCATGGATAATTATTTAAGGAGACAACATACAATTGTAAAATATTAATGGGAACTTATATAAGCATAGTCTTCTGCATGACAGAAAAGATTTAGCGCAGCTGCACAGTCATTAGCACCAGTGCAGTTTGGTTGTGTGAGACAGTGGTTTCACAGTTCACAGCGCTGTGAGTGCTGTTTTGCTTAGCACATAAAACGCATTATCCATTATCTATCACACTCGCATCTTATGTCCAAGCTAACCGGACAAAAAGTACCAGTCCGCTCACTGTGTTCTCCCTTCGCAGCTGGAAACTGCTGGTCTATTTTTAGGAGCTTTTCCTGTCTCCGAACAGGCACTGTCTCAATAATATCCCCCAGGGGGCCTCCTAATTGTTGCATTATATCTTTTAACACAGCAGAAAAAAGGCCATTCCTTCCTAAATCCCCTCTCTGAAGCACTTTGTTTGAAGTGACAGTCGCAGATAAGCTTAGCGCTTAATCCGTCACACGGAAAGCGCCTTCTAAAACACTCACGTGCTGCTCACGTGTCCCTGATGTTTTGTCACGCACGATGGCAAATATCTCATATTTGCTCTTTAACATGTTCAAGTTGTCCCTCTTTCACTTTTCCCTCTCTCTGTTTCTACCTCTCTGTTTCTGTCTCTATCCTTCTCCCTCCCTCTTCCCCTTTCGCCTCCCCTCACACTGTATCCTGCTCCTTCTCTCCCCCTTTTTCTCCCTCCCTGTCCTTCTCTCAGACTTCCATCTCTTTGTCCTCCCTCTCTTCCTCTCTCTCCCTGTCCTTCTCCCTCTCTCCCCCCCCCCTCTCTCTCTCTCTCTCTCTCTGTCTCGTGCTAGCCTGTTTGAAAGCGGTCCAAGGCCATGTTTGGTAAGAGCCGCTGTGTTTGAGGGCAGGGCGGAGACGCGGTGATGTCACCAGCTGTGGAAGTGGAGTGGAAAGTCTTACACACTCACGGAGGCTCATGAATGCTTTAGCACAGGCCGGGCCAGGCTTGGCGGGGCTGGGCCACTTCAAGGAAAAAAGCCACAGGCTTCTACAGCGCGAAGGAGAATGCGTGTGCTTCCAGGAGTGTCATAATTACACCACGGCTGTGTGAGAGGCTGTGGCCGCAGTCCATGATTGATTAGGGTTATGCAGCACATGATATAGTTTATGTATGTGAGCACAGTTTTATTTATTTAAGGGATATCTTGTTTGGATGGAGTTAGTGTTCACAAGTACAACCTTGGAACAGTGATCAGAACGGGTGGGACAGAGATCAGTGTGGATCAGTACAGGTGGAACAGAGATCAGTGTGGAACAGTGATCAGTACGGGTGGGACAGAGAGATCAGTGTGGATCAGTACAGGTGGGACAGAGAGATCAGTGTGGAACAGTGATCAGTACGGGTGGGACAGAGAGATCAGTGTGGATCAGTACAGGTGGGACAGAGAGATCAGTGGTGCAGTGATCAGTACGGGTGGGACAGAGAGATCAGTGTGGATCAGTACAGGTGGAACAGAGAGATCAGTGTGGTGCAGTGATCAGTACGGGTGGGACAGAGAGATCGGTGTGGAACAGTACAGGTGGGACAGAGAGATCAGTGTGGAACAGTGATCAGTATGGGTGGGACAGAGAGATCAGTGTGGGACAGTGATCAGTATGGGTGGGACAGAGAGATCAGTGTGGGACAGTGATCAGTATGGGTGGGGCAGAGAGATCAGCTTGGAACAGTGATCAGTATGCGTGGGACAGAGATAAGTGTGGATCAGTATGCGTGGGACAGAGAGATCAGTGTGGAACAGTACGGGTGGGGCAGAGGGATCAGTGTGGAACAGTACGGGTGGGACAGAGGGATCAGTGTGGAACAGTACGGGTGGGACTGAGAGATCAGTGTGAGATAGTGATCAGTATGGGTGGGACAGAGAGATCAGCTTGGAACAGTGATCAGTATGCGTGGGACAGAGGGATCAGTGTGGATCAGTTTGGGTGGGACAGAGGGATGAGTGTGGAACAGTACGAGTGGGACAGAAGGATCAGTGTGGAACAGTACGGATGGGACAGAGGGATCAGTGTGGAACAGTATGGGTGGGACAGAGGGATCAGTGTGGAACAGTACGGGTGGGACAGAGAGATCAGAACTTCCATGGTTCCCACGGCCCTTGAAAGGAGTTCATCCTGGTCAGATGTCCTGCGGTCCCTGAAGCCTCGCAAAAATTCCCCAAAATGAAGCGGCTCTAGTTTTTTTCTGTCGCAGAGACCGAAGTAGGTCAGTTGTTCTTAGTCGCTCATGAGCTCAGACATTTTCTATCAAGTCTGCCATTACCAGTGTCCTTGTGCTACATGGCTGTCACATCATATAGGCTGCTGGCTTTCATTAAACCTTCTCCCTCCTGCTAACATCAAGTACCTTTTGAAACACTGTATTTAAGTCTATTTCCCCATGCAAATCCACCTTCAAAGCAGCCTGGTATGACAGGAATTAGACTACTGGAACAGTGAAAAGAATCGTTGCAAACGGTTCCTGTTTTTGCTGTGGAGTGTTTGTGAGCTGCTGGAAGGCACGAGTGTGCTCGGCGTGGGAATGCTGTGGGGATGCTGAGTCTGTCCTTCCTCCTCCGCAGGCAGCAGGCCCTGTTCCACGTGCTGGCGGCCTACTCCGTTTACAACACGGTGCGTACCCTGCCCGCTCCTTACGTAACGCCGGCCACCGTGCGCCAGAACACCGTGTGCCTGAACACCGTGTGCCTGAACGCCGCGTTTCAGTTCCACTCTTTTATCTGCGTCCGGCTCGGTTTGTGGCCGTCGTCAGGGAGAAACGCACGGCCTTGCGTGGCTCTGGGTTACGCTGGTGTGAAGGCTGCCCTGCTCGAATGTGTGTCCGTGTGTGTGCGTGTGTGTGTCAGTGTGTGTTTTCATGTCTGCGTGCGAGTGCTTGTGCGTGTGCATGCATGTCTGGGTGTGGGTGTTTTGAGTGTGTGAGCGTGCGAGTGTCTGAGCGTGTGAGTGCACGTGTGAGAGTATGCATGAGTGCACGTTTCGGAGTGTTTGAGTGTGTACGAGTGTGCGAGTGTGCGAGTGTGCCTGAGTGTGCAAGTGAACGTGAGTGTTTGTGAGTCAGGTAGGCCTTGGGGTGTGAGATTCAGAGGAAGTACCTCATGTCCTGTTCTCATTTCTCACTTTAAGCCCAACAGCACGTCAGCATGGTGTGGCTCATATAACCACTGCCAATACGGTCAGAGCTGTGCAGGCACTTCTAATACATCTCATTTATCATGCCAGTTAATGGAACTTTAGAATAGATTTTCATTAGGTTCATATTTTCGTTTGAAAATCAATACTGTCTGTACATTAGCAAAAATGCAGTAATGTAGTAAGGTTGTGTCACCTTAAGAAGCTTTGCGAGGCCATTGGAGAGATTTCTACCAGTGCAGTGTAGTGTCAGTAGCATGGTGAAACTCCGCCCTCCCTCTTGACCCTGCCCCCTTTGCCCCGCCTTCAGGAGGTGACTTACTGCCAGGGGATGAGCCAGGTGGCTGCCATCCTGCTAATGTACCTGAATGAGGAGGATGCTTTCTGGGCCCTGTCACAGCTACTGACCAACCACAAACATGCCATGCATGGTGAGCTTGCTACTGACCAATCACACACAGGCTATACGTAGTGAAACCGCCACTGAGCAGTCACAGACACAGAACACGCAGTGAGATCACAACTGACCCATCACTGACAAGCCAGGTGTGGTGATTTTACTAAATACTCACAACACTATTGTGAAGGGCTGTTTTAGGTCAGTGTTGTAGTGAAGGGCTGTTTTAGGTCAGTATTGTAGTGAAGTGTTATTTTAGGTCAGTGTTGTAGTGAAGGGCTGTTTTAGGTCAGTGTTGTAGTAAAGGACTGTTTAGGTCAGTGTTGTAGTGAAGGGCTGTTTTAGGTCAGTGTTGTAGTGAAGAGCTGTTTTAGGTCAGTGTTGTAGTGAAGGGCTGTTTTAGGTCAGTGTTGTAGTGAAGGGCTGTTTTAGGTCAGTGTTGTAGTAAAGGACTGTTTAGGTCAGTGTTGTAGTGAAGGGCTGTTTTAGGTCAGTGTTGTAGTGAAGAGCTGTTTTAGGTCAGTGTTGTAGTGAAGGGCTGTTTTAGGTCAGTGTTGTAGTGAAGAGCTGTTTTAGGTCAGTGTTGTAGTGAAGGGCTGTTTTAGGTGAGTGTTGGGTTAATGTGCCTCAGGTGCTACAGTCATTAAACTCCACCTTCCTTTTACAGGGTTCTTTATTCCTGGATTTCCTAAACTTCATAGATTCCAGGCCCACCATGACCAGATCCTCTCCAAACTGATACCCAAACTGAAGAAGCATATGGTGAGATGGTTTCGTTTGCTCTGGTTTTGGAAGCGTTGCAGGTTTCAGTAAAGGCAGAGAGCTTGTGTGCGTGTGGGTGTCTGTGTGGTGTGGTTCTCACAGGCCTCTCTCTTTGTATCTAGGATAAGGAGCAGATGTCCACTGGGATTTACACGCCCAAATGGTTCCTGCAGTGCTTTGTCGACAGGGTGAGGAACCTGAAAATCTGGATTTTCCTCCTCTTCATCCAAGCGCACGTCTTTGTTGAGCCTGAATTTGTATAGGCATTTGCATATGCATGGCTGTGTGTGTGTATGTTCATGTGTATGTGCATTGGTGCATGTGTGTGTGTATATGCATTTGTATATGCATGGCTGTATGTGTATGTATGCATAGGTGTATGTTTGTGCATGGATGCATGTGTGTTTGCTTGGTTGCATATGTGCATGTATATGCATGTGTATGTGCATGTGTATACACATGGGCATATGCATGTGTATATACATGGGTGTATGTATGTGTATGTGCATGTGTATATGCATGTGTATATACATGGGTGTATGCATGTGTATGTGCATGTGTATATGCATGGGTGTATGCATGTGTATGTGCACGTGTATATGCATGGGTGTATGCATGTACATGCATCGGTGCATAGGCGTCTAGATTCTTCAGGTTGCTGTAATTATTTTTCTCTGCAGTGCCTGAATTCACAGACTTCTTATTGTTTACACAGACTCCATTCACATTGACCCTGCGCTTGTGGGACATCTACATTCTGGAAGGAGAGAAGATTCTCACCGCCATGGCCTACACCATCCTCAAACTGCACAAGAGTGAGGAGCCTTTCCGTTTCGCTCGCAGACTCTCCTGATAGGGCGCCGGGCGGCGGGTGATTGGCCGCAGGGTTAGCTGAGGAGGGATTTAGTTGGCGGGATTATCCTCATGGTGCTCCAGCTGCTCCTCTGGTCGATAGGGTTCTTGCAGCCTGCCCGTGCCAGCTGTGCATGAAGCACGCTCCTGCAGCACTGTGACGGTGCAGCTCGGCTGCTGGACTGCAGAGTGGGAGTGGCTGGCTGCGCACGCTTTGGAGGAGACCTTGTGCATGTCTGCATCCCACAAAACGAGCAGCGATACAGAGCCCGCAAATACGATTGGCAAATTCCAGCTTCATAGGAAGAAAAAGAGAGAAATGAGCGTTAGGAACAGTGTTTAAAAGCGTGTGGTGTGCGTGTCCCTGCAGAGCAGCTGCTGAAGATGTCGCTGGAGGACCTGCGGGAGTTCCTGCAGGAGAGCATCGCCCGCTCCCTGTCCCTGAGCGACGACGCCGTGGTGGAGCAGCTGCAGACGTCCATGTCCGAGCTGCGCAAGACGAAGCTGGACCTGCCGCCCCCCGGTGCGTCCCGCGAACCGCCCGACACACCCCCGCCGCTGCACTGTAGCAGTCGGTCCGCCGGAGCGGCGGATTGGTCTCGGCTGCTCCGGCTGGTGGAGAGAGGCACACGTACCTGGGCTGCGTTAGCTAATCAGCCCAGGTGCTTGAAGGTGTGCTGCTCTCCACAGTTCGGGGCCGAGACCGGGAGCTAACACCGAGAGCGTGGTTATTATATTGGTCTACATCATTTTAGATGCCCCCATTCTCACGAGCGCGTACTTTTACACGCCCTAATTCTCAGACCTGCATCATTTCACATGACCTCATTCTCACGCGTGCGTCACCCCTGCTGTAAAGCTGTGCTGTGTACACCCCTGCTATAAGGCCACACTGTGTACACCCCTGCTGTAAAGCTGTGCTGTGTACACCCCTGCTGTAAGGCCACACTGTGTACACCCCTGCTGTAAGGCTGTGCTGTGTACACCCCTGCTGTAAAGCTGTGCTGTGTACACCCCTGCTGTAAGGCTGTGCTGTGTACACACCTGCTGTAAGGCCACACTGTGTACACCCCTGCTATAAGGCCACACTGTGTACACCCCTGCTGTAAGGCCACACTGTGTACACCCCTGCTGTACGGCTGTTCTGTGTACACCCCTGCTGTAAGGCTGTGCTGTATACACCCTTGCTGTAAGGCCACACTGTGTACACCCCTGCTGTAAGGCTGTTCTGTGTACACCCCTGCTGTAAGGCTGTGCTGTGTACACCCCTGCTGTAAGGCTGTGCTGTGTACACCCCTGCTATAAGGCCACACTGTGTACACCCCTGCTGTAAAGCTGTGCTGTGTACACCCCTGCTGTAAGGCTGTGCTGTGTACACCCCTGCTATAAGGCCACACTGTGTACACCCCTGCTATAAGGCCACACTGTGTACACCCCTGCTGTAAAGCTGTGCTGTGTACACCCCTGCTATAAGGCCACACTGTGTACACCCCTGCTGTAAGGCCACACTGTGTACACCCCTGCTATAAAGCTGTGCTGTGTACACCCCTGCTGTAAGGCCACACTGTGTACACCCCTGCTGTAAGGCCACACTGTGTACACCCCTGCTGTAAGGCTGTGCTGTGTACACCCCTGCTGTAAAGCTGTGCTGTATACACCCCTGCTATAAGGCCACACTGTGTACACCCCTGCTGTAAAGCTGTGCTGTGTACACCCCTGCTGTAAGGCCACACTGTGTACACCCCTGCTGTAAAGCTGTGCTGTGTATACCCCTGCTATAAGGCCACGCTGTGTACACCCCTGCTGTAAGGCCACACTGTGTACACCCCTGCTGTAAGGCTGTGCTGTGTACACCCCTGCTGTAAGGCTGTGCTGTGTACACCCCTGCTGTAAGGCTGTGCTGTGTACACCCCTGCTGTAAGGCTGTGCTGTGTACACCCCTGCTGTAAGGCTGTGCTGTGTACACCCCTGCTGTAAGGCTGTGCTGTGGTAATATCGCTGTTCTGGGTGCGTGTTTGAGCCTGCCTTCCTCTTCCTCTCCAGCCAAGTCTGACGAGCTGCCGAAGAAGCCGCTGGGCGTGGAGCGGCCGGTGCTGCTGACGGCCGCCAAGCCCCACGGCTCCGTCAGCCAGAGTCACGTGACCCACAACCAGGAAGTCATCGAGCTGGACGAGAGCCCCACGCCGATCACCCCGCAGGACCAAGAGCCACCCAGCGAGGGGGGCTCCCCTCCCGCGCCGTCCCCCGACCTGGTGCTGGTGCACAGCCGAGACCCCCAGACCCCTGAGGGGGTACTGCCCAGTACCCTGCCCCCCCCCGAGGAACCCGAGCACTCCGACTCCGGCTCCCCTGGCCGTGAGGGAGTGTGTCCCCAGCTGGAGCAGGGGGGCGGGGCTGAACCACAGGGGGGCGGGGCAGAATTGCAGGTGAGAGGGGGCATCGAGCGCGTGGAGGGCGGGGACATCCCGACGCCCCCTGAGACTGACGCTCTGGCCCCGGCCCCTCAGCTGCACCCCGCGGGGGAGCCCGCAGAAACGTCTGCCCCCCCGAATCTGCCCCAGCTCTCGTCTGCCCCCCCGAATCTGCCCCAGGTGCCGAGCAAATTCCCCATGACCCTGTCGCTGCCCCCCCTGGCCAGCAGCGAGCGCCGCCCCTCCAACACCTCCCAGTACGACAACCTGTCAGAGGGGGGGGGCGAGGAGGAGCTGCAGGAGACGCCCCACTTTGCAGGCACCCCGGACACGCCCAACCCCCCGTCTTCACCACCACCACCACCTCCACAGGCCTTCCTTAAACCAAAGCCGGCCCCCTGCCCCTCCTCTCCCACCCCTCTCCAGCAGCAATCAGAGCAGGACGGTTCAGAGGAGGGGGTGACCGATTCCTCCGAACCCCCAAACAAACTGTCCTGTGAGAAAGAGGAGCAGGGCGTGACCCTGGACAGGAGCAGCGCTGTGCTGACTGACAGCCTCACAGGCAACACTGCCCAGGGGGAGCCTTCTGCCTCCCCGCCCCCCACACACACCGTCCAATCACAGCCAGGGTTCCACCTAGACCCCTCACCCAGCCAACAGCTGCCCAAATCCATCACATTTTAAGACGTGAACCTTCCCTTTTTTCTAGAAAGCCATTGCAGCGTGCCATGTAGTCCATCTTTTTCTTCTTTTTCTGAGTTTTCTTTTCCACAAGTTGTGTCTTCACCGTCGGGGCCATTGAGGTTTCCTGACAAAAGAGTCGGGAACAGAGGTCTCGATACGCTGAAACGCCAGAAAAGCACCAGGACAGTCGCCGAAAAGTGCCAATCAAACCTCACCTGCTGTGCTAGCACCGCCCTGATGCTCGGAGGAGGCCCATGTATCGCCCGTCTCTGAGCGCCTTAAAAAGAACTTTGTTTTTTCTTAGGAGAGTATTTCTGTACTGTAAGAATCTTAAGACCCTTCCCAGGGTGCCAGATCAAAGTGTTTTGAGCGTTTTCTTAACCGCATAAGTGTACATTCCTTTTTTTCTACTTACGATTTCGTAATGTCTAGATATTAATATACTGCTTAGATTTAGTATATTTCGTCTAAGATTCTAGTGTGACTCTTATCAAATAGTGGAAATAGTTTCTTTAGAGGCAGATCATGTGTGATCACAATTCTTAATTGCAGCAGATCCATTTTTAGTTGTTCTCTCTTTCCTTTTCCAAGAGCAGACTGTGTCTTTCTTCATGCAGCGTCCCATGTCCCACTTTGTGCAATAGGACAGCCTGTGAAGTGAGTGATGCTGTATGTGAAGTCAGTGTTTGGTAATGCGTCCTCTGTAAGGGTGACCATGGTCTTTGTGGGCAAAACAGTGAGCATTACTTTAGCCTAAAACATTTTCAAACAGGAGCAGGAAATGCCCCACTGATTTTATTTTAAATATATCTTAATGATTTTGTCATCTTATGAAATAACCTTTATATATGAAGCTGTAAAAGCTACTTCAAATCAGTTTATTGTCACTTTTATGAAAATGCAGCAATAATGTACATTTCATTTGAAGTAGATTAAAGTTTACAAAGACTTAATAAGAACTGCATAAAATCTATTAAGAGCAATAGCATTAGAAGTTTAACAGAACTGGTCTAAATTCTCACATTTTTACAAGTGGGAGACGGTCATGCCATTTCAGATTCAACATCGCCATCTGGTGGTGCGATTGTGCTTTGCGTCATGTTCTCTTTACCAGCAGACCGGGATTTCAGTGTTCAGCGTTAATACTGCGTTTAGTTAAAAAAATGAAGTTTCTTGTTTTGTAATCCAGAGAGCGAGTTGTTTTGAGATGGAAACCTGTCTTCAGTGACAAACTGTTGACACCCTTGTATAAAGAACAGGCTAAATTAGGAAGCACACACACAACAACAGCTCAGGAATAAAAATAAACCTGTTTTTATCTCATAATAATAGTATAGCTGCGCTATAGGATTTGAAAACAATGTATCAGGAGCGGTGGTGGAAATGGATCAGCATTTCTTCCACATCTGTATGGTAGGTGTACATTATATTTGTTTTTGTTTTTTTACATAACCTTATTATGTTATATACAGTATATGTATGTTTTATTTTGCCGTTTTGCACTTTGTATATGCGCAACAATGACTGGAGAATCTCCAGATTTTGTGGTTTTTATTTAAATTTTGTACAATATTGTACATTGCTGTACTTTCCTTTCTTAAGGAGTTGTAAGGGCTCCAACCAAAAGATTTTTGGTTTTATTAAGATCAGTGTGATGTAAATACTGTCAGACATTTGTGAAGTTAACAATGTTTGGGGAAAAAAAAACTTAAAGTTTCCAACTTTGTGGGTGACTGTTTTTTTCCAGGTGGGGTAGTGAAATATAGATGCCATAAACACAAAACTTTATACACTAACTATATTTTTTTAAACTGCTGAGCTTTTTTAGTGAATTTCATGATGAGCATATGAGTATTCACAATAAACACCAAGACCATGTAATTGCTTATCCACAGCACACCCAAACAAGAAATATTACACTTGGCTTTCTGGGTACATTCACTCTATGTTATGTTAAATGTGGACTCTCCCTGTTGACTGATGTGGCCGTCTGGCAGATCTACTTACCAATATCCCTTCTTGTTGTTCTGGTGACTTCCTGCTGAAAACTTTGGGGTTCCAGTCACTTTCTCACTCTTTCGGCGCGGTACCTATGGTCCTTATTTTTCCAGCTGCAAAGACATGGGCCTACATGCCCAACATGGCTGTGCTTATTGTTTTAGCACACACTCTAAAAGCACTGCGATTGAGCATGCACCAGAAGTTAAAGTTAATTAATTCGTTCTGCACAAGAGGTTGTTACAATGTTATCATATAAATACACACACACACACACACACACACACACACACAACTGTATTATACAAATTACAAACTACATTTTAAAACTACATAAAAACACAAACTGCATTTTGCGCAAGTACATATAAAAATAACTAGTGATAAAGTGTCACAAGATGTAAGGTGCTCATGAAAATTGATAAGTGTTCTTAAAAAAAAGTTGTGGTGATCTTGGGTCGAATAGTGACATCGTATTCCGTACAAAAGAAAGGCTAAAAGAAAATTACTCCCAAAAAAGCAAAGAAAAGAGTCTATTTATTTAAATATATCATTGAAAAAATAGTACAGTGTTTTGTCAGTACAGTGTACTTTCAGTGAAATAACCACATCCTATGCTAAAATCGTATAATAACTCCTCCCACATATAGGATCGTTTAGGTCTGCAAAGTATTTCGACTTTATTGATTATCTGCACATAATTGGAAGAATATTTTGACCACGCCTCTTTTTTGTTTTATTCGATTTCACTCTGTGGAAGGTTTGTCTCCGCCCCCAGAAGCCCTATGGCAAGTTTTCGTGCCCGACGCAAATACGTCCGCATTCTCAGCAACATTCAGTTTAACACATTCAACTGAATTCTGTGGAATCAAACCAGAAATGGTTTCCCCGGTCTCAGTGGTGAGTATACCAACAGGTGATACCGCCTGCGATAGGCTACCCCGTTCAGTAAATTCAGGTTAACTTGCTGTATTGTGTAATATTAATATGAATTATGTAATCTCCCTGGGCTGAGGCAGAATACAGGGTTTCTGTGTGTTGTATAACGTAAATAATAATAGCCTATTACAGGATGGTGGCAGACGTCATTCAGGTAGTTGTTAGTTTGCCCGATGTAACCGATGAAAGAAATGTACGAAGGAACCTTTTCATCTGAACAAGAACTCCGCAGTTTTTCTTTAGTAAATTGCATTTGGAGGTGTGTTATTTATTATGTTTAACTAATTTGATTCTAATGTACAGAATAAAATAGCTGTAGGCTACAGCGTTGAACCTTACCAGCAACCGATAAAGTTAGTCGAAGCGTGAACAGCTAAGGCACGAACTGTACCAGTTACCCTGAAGTTCGCAATATATGTTTTTTTAACGCTTGTTTATTTATTTTAAAGTTTACGTGTTGTATTTTTTTCAAAAAACCACAACACATAAACAGATGAAGGAATGAAGGAATGAAGGAAGCAAATGGTTTCATCTAGCACTTATGGGCTATATCCGAATCGGCTTACTTTCCTGCTATTGGATACAAATTGCATACAACTTCTATGCAACTTGTATACTCAATGCAACCTAATCCAGGCACGGGCCTCGTTTAATTTGCTGACAATATCCGCGTGGTAAGTGCGAACACAGGCAGACCTCATTTACCAAGATACTCCGGTGTTAGATGCTTCAGAAGATCCTGAGTTTAGTTTAAAAGTGAATAGTAGCACAAAACACATTTTATTCTTAGGACTGTCATCATAAATGTGATAAAAAAAAGTTGTGCTATTAAAATTCACACCTGTTGTGCTTTCTCTAATACCACAGAAAGCACAAAAGTCCAAATTTTCCAGAAGTCCTTTTAACAAAACACAATGTTGCATGAACACGTTTTTGTCTTTTTCGCTGAACCCGCTAGTTCGCATCGCGCTACTGCAAACTACCGAGCTGTGGAAATGAAAAAGTCCGCATTACTCGCTGTTTCCGGGTGTATTTTTTGTCCTAGTTGCCATTTGCCTTTTTGATTACACACATTGCAGATTTAGCCCCCAAACCGGAGTCCTGTCTACACAATTGGAACACTGAAGAAATTAAATTGGATTGTCAAAAAAGGCCAGAGGTAGTAGCTGCAGTTGTTACTAACATAATATAATTTTAATTAGTCATGTCTTCAATTAATTCTTCATTTCTTCAATTAATTCGTCTTACATTATTTTTTAATCGTTCTGTCCATTTTTTTTATTTAACCCCGATGTTTATCCTCCAAATCAAGGCAAATTTTCACTCCAAAAATAAGCCTAATTGAAGATCATGTCAGACAGAATGTACTCTGAAGCCAACAAACCTCTTAACCAACTGGCTGATCCCTTGACAGAAGCATAGCATAGCAGAACAGGAACTGGTCTTTTTAAAGAGAGGTATAGTCATTGCGTTAAAGCAGCTGTCAGGATGCAGGGTACAGCTTCGCAAGACAAAAAGGGCACGCAAATCATTCGTGCCAATCACAGTCAACTTGCTAAACAGGGACACTAATTGATCTTCACCACCTCATTATTTATTTACGTATTTTGATGTTGTGCTAGTGGTGTTTTCATGCTATGCTGTGCCACTAAGATAAAAAAATTCCTGACAGATAATGAAGTATTCCCACAGCGCACGTTGCGTCCAATGGTGCTTTACACATAGCTCAGCTCACCTGTTCCCATGGAAATGGGAGCTCCCTGTCATTTCCATGGGAACAGGTGAGGTGAGTCATGTGTAAAGCATGGAGGAGGTGGGGGGGAATCCAAATATCATTTTACTCATTGATGGATTTACTGTGTACGCCTTTTTGTGAGGATAATAAAATCAACACACAACATGGACTTTGTGCTCTCGTCTGCACAGACCAGACAACACAACAGGACAGAGCTAGTACTGATTGGACAAGAGGAATTTTCCACTAAATCTGCATCACAAAATATAAGCTCTCGGTTTCCATGCCCAGCCCCTAAGACCATTTGCACCGGCTCTGTTGCCGCTGAACTGACCTTGTGTGCTGTTATTCCAGGTGAAGAACGAGGGCCCCAAACTGCTGCCCTTCTTCAAGGCCATCTGCATGTACTTCGCCCTGTGGCTGCCCACCTCCAGCCCGTCTTGGATCAGTGCGCTGGTCAAGTGCCTCCCCATCCTCTGCCTGTGGGCCTTCCTCCTCGCCCACGGCACCCGCTTCCTGCTGGCCCGCTCCGCCGCCCGCAAGATTTTGGCCGGCCTGGTCTTTTCCGTGCTGGGCGACGTCTTTCTGGTCTGGCAGGAGGATGGCTACTTCAGTCACGGTGAGGATGGTCTGGCCCGTTTGGGCTGCTCTTTCCATTGTTCAGATGGGGGCTGCTGCGCTCCTATCAGCCGGTGGTTTGAGGCCGGTTAAAGGGGTGGGGGAGGGTTGCGCGGGGACGTTCAGTGTGCTTGCAGCTATCTGCAGCTGTGTATTCACATGCATTACGCCTGACGATGTCCCGCTGTCCTATGCTGTATCTAGTTTGCATTATGAACAAGCACAGGGCATTGGGACATAAAAAAGCTTGGATAATCTTGAAACAACTTGCCCCAGTGTTCCCTCATTTTAATCCCTATCTTACCATGGATGTAGCAAAATGAAAAACGCAAAGTAATTTAAGGCCAGGAAAACAAGTATGTTGTGAAAGTGGCACGCTTTTTGGTTTGTAGCAGATGGGTGTAAGTCACACATGGTCATGACGCAGGGTCAGTGAAAGACCGCTGTCTGTGCTTTTAATTTCTCAGGGCTGCTGATGTTCGCTGTCGCCCACGTCCTGTATTCCTCTGCTTTTGGGATGAGACCCCTGAACCCACTGGCAGGGGTGGTGGTGGCCTTCCTGTCCCTGCTCAGCTACACCATCCTGTACCCGTGCCTGTTCGGGCCATTCACCTACCTGGTGGGCGTGTACGTCGCGCTGATTGGCCTCATGGGCTGGCGGGCCGTGGCCGGGGTTCAGCTGGCCAATGACCTGTGGACGTGGACCCGCCTGTCAGCCTGCCTGGGGGCGGGGTTCTTCATTGTCTCCGACCTCACCATCGCCGTGGACAAGTTCTGCTTCCCTGTGCCCAACTCACGCGCCATCGTCATGGGGACCTACTACGCCGCGCAGATGCTGATCGCCCTGTCTGCTGTGGAGTGCCAGGAGGCAGAGGCATCGCGGAAGAGGGGATGAAGTGGGGGCCTCGCCCTGTTCCCTAAAAAGTTATGGAACGCCTCATGTTAAGGGCATAGAGACTACATCTGTGACCCCCCACACATGTTGTCAATATTGTACACCAGTAATTCCATGGAGATGGAGAGGTGTTTATAGAGTACACAGTCTGTGATGCATATAGAGCACAGTCTGTGTTACATACAGTACCGTACAATATACTTTATTGTCCCCGTGGGGAAATTGGTCTTTGACTCAAATGCTGCACACATATAGCTGCCTCCATTGTAGTAATAATAAAAAACAACCAACATAAGCAAATCACAACCACAAATTACACATATTGCACATATTACACAACCAGTGATAAGAACACCATGATCGCACAACCCCTGCAGCCTCAAGCAACATTATTTAAAATTTTAATTGAGGTAGGCACAAATGAGTTTTTAAAAACGGTTGAGTGTTACATTGGGGTACTCTATATCGTCTGCCAGAGGGTAAGAGCTGATATTCGGTGTGGAGAATATGAGATGGGTCAGACAATATTCTCTGTGCTTGCCTGAGAACAGACTGCTCATATATTGACTGGAGGGGAGCAGCAGCACATGAGTCCTGGTCGCAAGCAAGGCAACGCCCCCGGAAAGTGTCCATGAAGATCCATGCACATGTACAGGAACACAGTGTGTACTGCATACAGATACTGTCTGTGTTGTATGGTGGCAACCTGTACACACAAAAAGCACACAGTAACTGTGCTATTGCATCCGCAGTCTGAACTGCGTGCACAGCAGTCACACGGTGTCAGTTTTGCTGTGGAACTGTGCTGACACTCAGCAGTTCGGAAACCTCATGTGCGTTTGGGGGTGACTGGCCACTCTGATTGAAATTCTTTCAAGACAGTGCTTACTCAACATTTGCATGCATATGTTCTTTCGTTTCAGCACTTTTCTTGTCAGCAGTGTTTCATTTCAGCCGGTCAGAGTTTACTGTCGTTTGTCTTGTGGCAGAGCACTGTGCCCACAGAGAGCAGTGGATGCACAGACTGAAATACTGGCTCTACTGTTCCTAGCATGACTAGGCTAACCTCAGCCGTCAATTCTCACTTGAGCATGGGACAATTGTTTGTTCTCAACAAACCCAGGTTATGCTAGTAAATGGTAAATGGTAAATGGACTGCATTTATATAGCGCTTTTATCCAAAGCGCTTTACAATTGCTGCCTCTCATTCGCCAGAGCAGTTAGGGGTTAGATGTCTTGCTCAAGGACACTTCGACATGCCCAGGGTGGGGTTTGAACCGGCAACCCGCCGACTGCCAGACAATCGCTCTTACCTCCTGAGCTATGTTGCCCCCATAGTCATTTGATATCCGAATGATCCGAATGATCTGTAGCTCCCATGATTGAATATTGAAATAATCAGCCTGGCCCCCTTCTCCCCTGCGCCCCCTTTTACTTCATGACTCACTACAAACAGCCGCTCTCAATTTCAAACAAGAAAATGAAAACTGCAATTGAAATAATACCAGTTATTTTATGTAGCGCTCCTGTCTGTCCTTCATGAATGCTGATGATAACTGATCAGGATTTCTGTGCTTTTGTTGTTAAATAAGAAGCTTTAGGATATTTGTTCCAGAAAATGATTAATGATTACATGATTGACTGTCAAAATAATGATACATTATTATGCTTTGTGGTTTTTAACAGCCTGGCTTTTTTTAAGTGATTATGAAGGGAAGAGATGGAATTTTTATTTCATTATGGTACAAGCCAGCCTGAGACGTTGTGAGAGATGATTTCTGATAGAGATAATATTGATAATGCACAAATACAAATGATGACTAATTAAAAGACTTGCAAGTATTTCAACTGATTTCGATTCAGCCTGAGTTGTTTGTGGAGAATGGCAGCAGTCAAATTTTACAGTCAGTTTTTTGTCAATCTTTGTCAACGATAGAGCTGAGGACTGAGGAACAGACATACAATATTTCTTTCCCCATCATAAACCTGACTTTTGTGGAGAGGAGGGTTAATAAATGCACAGTGACACAGTTAAAAGTCTGCCTGTAACAGGTAGACTGGGTCACTGTAAGGTTTGGTTTACCTTCTCTACCAGCGGGTGCATTATGTTACTGCATTTAAAACAAAGGTAAACAGAGGGCAACATATTGCACCCGTACTAAACAGTGTAGAGGACAGTTCTGAGTTCTGAGTGAGACAGTGTAATCCTGGTGAGAGAGCGAACAGGAGTAGGACTGTTTTCTACAAGATGAAATCAGGAAGTGGTTCTTTTTCTAAAAAAAATGAAAACCTATTTCATTTCCTCTCTTGTAATTTGACCTGTAGTACCCGTATGATGTCTGTTACTTGGAGAAATCCACTGTCTGTTAGGGTGATATGGACTACCCATAACACAGACGGACAGACAGACAGACATACACACACACATACACACGCTCGCGCGCACACACACACACACTTCATCATCATCATTATCATCAGTATTTAATAAGTAAATATCTAGCATAATTTGTATGTAATTTCGTCTTCATAAATGCCATATAAAATGTATGGATGCCCAGCATGCTATGTTCGTACCCTGTTTGAACTGAACCTAAATCCACAAATGGTCTTTTATGAAAAATGCAATCTGTAATACAGTATAGTTTAACTGACCCTGAATCAGTTGTTAGGGGGATTATTTAATAGCACATACATTTGACTGAACTCACGAGGATCATAGGAGCGTGGGACACATGAGGTGTTTTCATAATCATTTACTGATTCATTTATTTATTCAATATAATTTATAGGAAGATTTTTATGTTCCATCTCCATATATTTCATGTAAGTGTTCATATTCCTACAATGTTAGAATCCAAACAACACAATTAGTGAGCTCTATTACCACTTTCGAATGTTTGCACTAGCTTAGGCTCATAGCTTAATTGACAAATATTAAATTATATGCTGTATTTAGCAGAACTGGCTCATGACATTCTCAACTTAGGTCATAGAAAGGCATACTTTAGGGCATGTTTAATTTGTAGATTAATACAGTGTTCAAAGAGGATTCATTATTTCAGTTCAGAAAATCTTAATTTAATCTTAATTTAAATTTTGTAAATAAATAAATAAATCGGTACACATACTGTATATGTACCATGCATTGCACCAAATTAAGGAAATGTTTTCAAAAATGTGGTAACTAAATCTTACACTAGAACATGTTCTAAACATGACGATTTAAAATTAAGACTCAGACACCTGTGTGTCTCGGGAATGTGACTCGCAGTGTGTCTCTGCAGGAGTAATGACTTGGGAACGGCACAATCCAAACCTTACCTCTGTCATCGCTCTGCTAGCAGGGCACTGTGGAGGAAAACGGCCGGAGGACTTCAGCCAATCGGCTCCTCAATAAAGCAGTTGCATGGGTCCCCCTCAGTGAGCTCGGGGTGGCACATTTGCACTTGCAGGCACTTGCCTCTGGTTTCCTTTGAAACACGACTGCTTGTCAACATCAAGTAGCCAATCCGAGTGTTTCTCTTCCTTATCATCAAGTAGGCATCAAGTAAATCTTACTAGGTGGGATGTTGTGTCCAGCACTGGCGGTATTTTCTGGAGAAAATTGAACTGGGATTTTATGGCTTTCCAGAGCATGTTATGTCAGAGCAATTTGCTAGAGCAGGGAAACGGACAAACTAATACATCACTTACCCGGGTCAGGAGAGACATGCTGACATGTCACTCACCCGTCAACCTGTCACTCCCGGGGACAGCTGTTCTGATTGGAGGCCGGAGAGCCGGAATGTGGGGGGTACAGGGATGCAATCTCGGACTGAAATGGCACAGTTACGCACCCCAGCATCTCCCGAGAGCCACTGCTCTTACGAAGAACACATTTCCTGCCTGCTTTATTTGCAAGATGTTCTGGAATTTACATTCAGATGTTTTATAAGCCAGCAGCAACTTTTTCAGAACATATAGCTTTGTTTTACAATGCCTTTACGGGTCTCTGAAATCTCATTTCCTTTGTCATTGTCACTGAGCCTGTGATTCAGCATGGATTTCATTCAGGGGTTGGTTTCATTTTAAACACATTTATTTTAAAGCCTTTCTATCATCAAGGCTCAGGAAACAAATATTGCACCTGGATTTATGTAGATCACCATACTTCTAACATGATCTAATATGCTCCATCTGCCTGATTTGATCCCTTAAATAATATCTCCATGTGAATATAATAATAATAATAATAATAATCATATTTTATGATATTCAAAAATCTGAAGAAATGAAAAGAGAAGAGCGATCTGTATGCATGGATCTGTATGCATAGATCTGTAAATCCACTAGTGCCTGTGGATTCTGGACAAATTTGATACAGCAAGTGCTTTTGATAATTCCTCAACTGGCCACTTTGCGGCACCAAAGTGCAATACAGCTCGTAGCGTTTCCGAACCGGAGCCACATGTTCATGGCGGTGCCTCCACCAATCGCTCCAGTCTCTCAGAGGGAGATAAAGACCAGGTATGGAGGTCCTGAGTAAAAAAAAAAAAAAAAGTCTACACAGGAACCCCGCGGCTCACGATTAAGTGTGGGGATTATTTATTTCTTTAATTGAGGCTTAATGTAATTATTTCTAGGATAATGTAGACTGGCTACTTAATTCTGTCTGTAGTTTGGGGGGCATGAAATTACAGAACGTTGTTAAAAGTATTTTTTTTTAAATGTTAGAAAATGATGCTTGTATTTTTATAACTCATACCGCGTGAGGAATTATAGGAATTATATACCTAGTTATTTATCCCCTACAATTGCTGTAGACTGTCATTGTAAAATGTGAGATTTTTTGTTGCCAGCAAAATAAGGTATTTTCATTCTACTTAATTTCCCAAAACAGTATCGACGTTAAATTAAAAATGTTGATAAAATTGTATCATGACTTCTCAATAGCCTACATAGTGGGGTGGCTATAGGTAACCATAGTCCTCCAGTTTAAGGCAGTCATGCAATAAAGTGAGGGTTATTGTCTGGAACCGGCAGCCATCTATGCTTCAGACCAGAGTAGAGCTAGGAGAAGCGAACACGCAGTAATTAGCAAGAAAACGTAATTATTGCATCAACCGACGTGACATTAAATTTAATTTTGTTTTGTATTGTCAACCAAAACTGTAGCTCGTAATTAATATTGCATCCTGAATTCGGGTACTAGTGGGCGAATTATGAGACTCGCAGGGACGACTTGCCTCTCCCAATGGTTGATTTCTGCGTCTTGTTGGGAGCTCAGACGGTGGTTGGATACAGAAACTGCCCGTTACGGCTCCTCCTAGTTCGGTTGCTCGGCAGCGTGATGATGCTTATTGATGGAGAGAGAGCAGATGTAAAGACATCAGTGGGAGGAAGGGAGGGAGAGAGACAGATAGATCAGGGCTGTTCTGAGGTCCTATTCCGGGCGACTACGACTTACTTTTTTATATTTTGAAGGCAACGCTACTGCATATGAAGATTAATGAATTAAGGACAATGGTTGCTATGTGAACCGGGCCGGACAGCAATACAATCAACACAATGCCAACGGACATGGCATAGGCTACCCGATGAAAACCCCTAAACAATAGCATCCTGTGTGCATTTTCTGTTTGTTTGTTGTTGATGATGCCATTTGATGGAGACAGCCTACGTATGCACGAGAAAGCAGCCTACGTAAGACTTTTTAAACATGAATAAAAAAAATAAAGCGACACAAACGGAAAACGGTTCATCGATAAAGCCTACACATGGACCTCAGCGGGATCAGGAGATGCGGATGCTTATCCCAACCTGGCAGACATCGAGCTTTGCAATATGAGTTTCAGTTCTTAAGGGTGGCAGTTTTCTGGTGGTCCGTGATCTAGGAAACAGGGATGACAGTTGAGCCCTTATCTTTTGAGTGTGGTCGTCTTATGATATCATCGCTAAATATATCTGGGTAATAGGCTACAACATGGAGAACGGGAATTGACAAAAGATCCTGTCATCGTGCATTTTAAACATAGGCTACTGAAGTTGTAAACTCCTTCAGATGTAAGGACTGGACATCACTAAAACATACGTATTATAATGTATAGCGTCTATCATATGTAAAATATGCTATTGTGTTATAATTTTAAAGATTTAACAAGATTGTAAGACAAGTATTAGTTTGTCTTTGTAGGATAATATTTTTGCAATTAAAGTATCATCTCAGTTTGCATGAAACACCTGCTTCCCTCCAGATTTAAGTAACCAAAATTCAAACGGATGAGGCCAATCCCGAAGATGGTTGCACTTTGGTTGCGTTTAAAGATAGGCTATCCGGGGACTCCGAAGTCAAATAGGATAATAGTCTTGTAATTTCCACTGTCTGAGTTCTGACAACACCTTTGTGCTCAAGAGGCAAGTTTTCATAACCGAAAGAACGGGCGGAAGAAAAGTTTGACACCTTGACGAGCACATCAAGCGCTAATGCCAGTGGATGATCAACCTAGTGGTCGTTTAATGAGCATCGCTACGGTGTCACCACCAGAACGGATTTGCCAAGATTATCCGGACTGCTATTTCACTAGTACAACTGCCATACAGTTTTCTGGACCGCGATATTCTCTGCTGATTCCAACATCGAACTGTGACGGACACGTGAGGAAACACTCAGAGGCATAATATGACTGCAACATTTGCAAGGGTGAAACTTACGGACACTTGGTGAAATACGGTGTGGCTACACATCAAGCGTCAAGTATGGCTGAAGGGTGGAGCGAAGGACAATTCAGGTAGGTGTAACCTAAACAAATTGCCTTTCTTCTGTTCAGAAGCAAGACGCAGAACAGCTATATGCCCTTGCTAGATCTGAAGAAGATTGCATGCACGCTCAATTATAGTAACTGAAACGCAGTGCACTTGAGGCCGTCTGTATTCTGTAGATGCTAGGACACTTATCCAATTAAATTAGATTTTTTTCTTCGCAACTGCATTTCACCGTGTCTGTGACAGTTCCCCCATGAATAATAAACGTATATCTCTCCCGTTTTGCTTCAGAAACACTCGAGCTGCCATAACTGTACAGCGGCCACTCTCCACTGTCTCCAGCGGCTGAGCTCGTGCTTCCGCGAGGATGCTGCGCTTCCCAGTGAAGAAGATTCGCAAGCAGTTCAAGCTACTGCTGTTACTAGTTCTGCTGACTTTCGCCATCTGGTTCACGTATCTGCACATCAACCAAGGCAAAGCGATCAAGCTGCACTTCAACTACGGGAAAGGTATGCAATGAACAGTCTTATACTTGACTGGATTTTGGTCGCCAAAACCTGGCATCAGCTTTTTGCTGGCCTTAAATGCGCGATTTTGTCTTTACTCCATCATCTCATACGCTGTTAGAATACATTTGGCCTCCTGATCCTTGGGTAGCCTTTTTCAAGTTTGTTGAAAATATATCTCATTAATAAACATAAGCTTCGTATCGGTGTGCACAGTAGGGGGTGGCTCACTGGCAGTACACCGAGGGTGTCACTTCCCAGATATGTTGGAAATTATCTGGTGAAAATCACTGTGGTGTTGCTCTTGGGGTGAGGGAAATCTGACTTTTACAGTGTGATTTCTCAGTCTGTTTTTGAGTCAAAAATTATATAGTTATATGAATACAGTCTGTTGCAGTGATGTGCTGCGGGTGGCCAGGGTTGTGTCAGGGAATAAGGTCTCCTCTCCCCACAGTGTACTGAGACTTGGCTAGCAGGCTGTTTGATCAGACAGAATCACTCAGACATGATTCTGAGAGACCACAATGATGTTATGATGGCAGTGTTTACCAGCTGAGCTGACATTCATTCAGCTGTCTCTCAGGGAAAATGCTTAAAAAAAAACAATCTCTGTTTTATTAATAAATACTTTAAGAGGAAAATAGTTTTCAGTCTTGAGATTTGGAAGCTGTGAGCATAACATATACAAGAACTAATTTAAAACAAAACCAAGACACCACACTGACATATTAATCACCAAATACTGCTTTAATCACCAGACTCCAGCAGGTCATTTTGTCAGTAGATAGTATGAGAACTATTCTGGATTTGATAAAGGGATGTGGCCTCATCTCCCTGTCCATCATGGGCTGTTCATTTGTCTCTGGTTGTCCATTGGCTATTGTGGCCTACCCTATCACAAAATCTTCAAGTTGTATTTCACATTATATGCAAACATGCTTTTCCCAAGTATAACGATAGAGGTGCTACTAAATTATAAAATGAAAAAAACCTTTTGTCTGTTGCAATCTGGAATGAGTGATAAAAGTTGGTGATAAGCTGGTGACGAGCTAGTAAAGCATAACACTGTTGTGAATGCATTTATACAATTCACCATTAAATTTACAGTCTTTTAAAATAACACCTGGCTACATTCAATCCTTTAGTGCTGTTGTCTGCGGCACAGGCCACTGTTCAAAACAAGCACATTTTCCGGAACCCTGAACACAATCTCTCTCTCTCATTTTCTCTTTCTCTTTCTCTTTCTCTTTCTCTCTCTCATTCACTCTCCCACACTATCCCTACACACCTATGTGCCAAAAAATACAAAAGACAGTGATGATCTACTTTACACAAGGAGCGGGAAGATCAGACGGTAAGCCATCTAGCACGGAGCCTTGGAGCGGCACGTATGCTGGATTAAAAAGATTAAAACGAGAGGTCTACTAAGCCTTTTGTTGCGGGGAGTTCCATTCCAATTAAGAGCTGCTGAACACCATGTATGCTTCGACCCACCTCAGTGATATCCCCTTTCTGACACAGTCAGACTGCAAGAGACAGTCTCATAAGCCCTGTTAGCCTTCAAAACGGCACACAGAGTGAGGATGACAAGTCTGTTCGACTGGAATTACTCAATTTCTCTTTCTGTCTCTTTTTACTAGACCTTTCTGTTTATATCACAGTTTCTGTGTGACTTTCTTGCTCTCTGGTCAATCATTTTTGGAAAAATGAAGGGTATGTGTTTGCCCATGAAAGGTGTCATTTTATTACTTTTTGCCCGGCTGTATTTATTTAAAGAACTTTAATTACCTCTGTCAAGGAGGTTATGTATTGTCTGTTTGTCCGTCTGTCTGTTTATCTGTCCGTCCATGACATTCATAACTGGAAAAAATAATAGTCAGATTGCCCAGAAATATGTTGTGTGGTTTCATGTTCCAAAGAAGAAAAAACCTATTGATTTTGTTAACGCATTGACCTTTCGTTTAGTGCCACCATCAAGGCAAACTTTCAATTTGTGATCAACTTAACCTGAAAAATAATGACTGTATCGCCATGAAATTTGCTGTGCACATTCATACTTTCAATTGGAAGCCATTATTGAATTTGGTCACCCCATGACCTTTCCTCGAGCGTCACCATTAAAATTTTTTAAAAATGTCCTCATCTCCTGACCTGTTAGATGGACAGACACAAAATATTCTGTGCACATTCATGCGAGGGGAGATTATTGTGCCTTGGGAGAAGTCTGCATTCTACTGAGTGCATCTTTTCTATTTTAAGTTGAGTCTGGTTTCACAGTGCCATTCCTTGCCATGTCAGAGCTCAAGACCTTTCCTTTTTATCCAGGCGCTGATTTAGGAAATCTCATTTCCAGCCTGCCCTTTGAGTCCATTCAGCTGAATCCTGTGTCATACTCTTGCGAAGCAGCCTTTCTTCCTGTAACAGAGTGAAACTGTGTAAGCGCCTCCGTCACACTCTACTCCCACCAGAATCACACTGTGGAAGGTGGCAGAAACCAGCGTGCGAGATATGGAGAGCCGTGTGTGTGTGCGTGTGTGTGTATGTGCATGTGTGTGCGTGTGTGTATGTATGTGTGTGTGTGTGCAAGTGTGTGTGTGTGCATGTGTGTGTGTGTGTGTGCGTGTGTGTGTGTGTGTGTGTGTGTGTGCGCGCGCATGTGTGTACGTGTGTGTGTGTGTGTGTGTGTGTGTGTTTGTGTGTGTAAAGAGGGGGCATGGCTACCAAGTGGGTTTTCTGCTATTCAGAGCTTTGTCTTTGTCCTTGACTTTGACTTATGAGAGCATTCACGTTTGATATATTTACTTAATGTGACACTGTTTAATTGTTAAAAAATGAATGAAAAAGGCTCTGTAGGTAAATGGAGAGACTAATATTTAACGAAATTATCATACATACTGGGAACTAAATATAATCTTGAGTTTGCAGATGTCTGACGTGAACATTTACAGTTTGTCTGACTGGTTATAATCTGACCAAGTACATTTACATACAGAAGCCTCACTGAAAGGCGATGATGAACAGGCACACACACACACACACACACACACACACAAACAGAAAGGTGGCACATTAGTTTACTGTGACCTGTCATTGACATGTATTCATGGAAGGTGATGATGCAATGTGCTACACAGTTTGATTGGTTTGATATTTCAAAATGTGCTGCAGGAGAAAAGCTGTTGCATTTATAAACTGACTGTGGTTTACACACAACAATGAGACGCAGATATGTGAGTCTCACGGAGGGGATGGTATAGACTATTACAGCACCTGACACTACTACTGTTGCCACTTTCCTAAACATCAGTACAGTTATTATTACCACCACCACCACTAGCTTAACATCTGATGGCATGTGGGTAGGATTTTTGCCATCTAGATATTCATCTTCAAGATGTAGTCTTTCTTCCTTAATTGGGATTTCACAATTAATTAAAAAATATCAAAGAAACATGAGTGCTGAAATGCATAGAATAGTAAAGAGTGACTCACATTCTGGAATGGCCTGAGGTTTGCTGTCATAGCAACATTGCACAAATCTCCGCAGTACATGACTTCAGCCTTTGCGTTTCACCTCATCAGTATGTTACAGGACCAATTTGCTATTGTCAACCACCAGTTTGACAATGTTCTTACATGCTTAGGCAGCATTTATGGGTGTTTGTGTCTATTGACAAATTTGCATGTCTTTCATATTACTTTTGAAAATAAGCTTTAAGAGTAACTATTTAGAATGCTCTGTTTCTGGAGTACAGTTTATTTCCCTCAGTGCTGTTCTTAGCAGCGTGGCTATAGTGGCTACAGATTTTGCAGTTCCACAGTAATTATAGTGAGAATTAATCATTTGAACCCCCACAGACATCTATCCAAGACTTAAGCTCAACAGATGAATTTTGACATTGAGCTTGGCTTAAGGTTTGATTTTGTTTAATGATTACATTTATTGGGAACTTGGACATTCAGTACTCATACACATATTATTTTATGTTGCACATCTTAAGTAGAAAAAAGGTTGTTGGTCTTCTTTTTAGCTTTGGGGGTACTCCATCCAAAATATTGCCACGAGATCACATGGCTGTCCTGGTAATTGAGATAGATTTTAGGCTCCTTCTATTGGTTCACAGGCTTGGGGGAGTTGAAACAAGGTGAAAAAGGTCTTGTGCATCTCCGAGGGGTTAATTCAAATTTTTTTGTCAAACAAAAGCTATATGTGCATAGTTCGTTTTCTCAGGGATGTTTTGGTAGTTATCCTTGAAGTATTTGTCCCAACCTGAAATACTTGCTTCGAGCTGGCCACTGGGGGAAGGCCTCCCCCTCAAAGCTTGGTTCCTTGAGATTTTTTTTCCCAATGGCAAGTTTTCTTCCTCACCACAGTTAGATTGTTTTTTCTTACCCCTGGGATTTTTTTTATTTTATTTTTTACTGCACTTGGTAGTTTTTGGGGAGTTCAGCTGCCCAGGCTTTTGCAATTTTCCTGTTTTCCTGCCGAGTCTTTGTGTCAGTGTTTGTATAAAAAGCACTAACAGCAATAACATTGAACTGACTATTTTGGTAGGTTATATTAGGAATATTTGGCCTGTTATCTCAATTTTTGGATACTTATCACAGGAATATTTCAGTCGCTTCTTATCTCAGGAATATTACGGTAGCTTCTTATCTCAGCAATATTTTAGTTACTTATCTCAGGAATATTTGGTTACTTACTTTAGGAATATTTGGTTACTTATCTCAGTAATATTTCGGTAGCTTCTTGTCTCAGGAATATTTAGATTACTTATGTCAGGAATATTTCGGTAGCTTCTTATCTCAGGAATATTTGGTTACTTATCTCAGGAATATTTTGGTTACTTATCTCAGGAATATTTCGGTAGCTTCTTATCAGGAATATTTTGGTAGCTTCTTATGTCAGGAATTTTTAGGTAATTATTTATCTCAGGAATATTTGGTCAGTTTTCTCAGGCGAGAGGGTCTTGGGTAAAGATCGGCGGCTTGTTGGCGCTTTGCACACACATTATAAAGCGCGTTTAGAGGGGTTGAGCCGCCAGTCAATGACGCCACTGTCTGCAGGCTGGCGAAGCGGGCGGAGCGAGTGGGCCACGGTGGCACTGATATCCTCTCCACAGGTGGGCAATTCAGCCGAAGCGTCCGCGGCGAGGGAGGCCGTCTGACCGAGAGGAAACGTTATACGAGCCTATTATAGAGCGAGTGGGCACAGCTTGATCAGAGACAGCGGCTACAGACAGGATCTCTCACGCAGAAAAGGATGTGTTCTTCCTCTGTATCATTTGATGTGTGTCATCTCTGAGGATCCTTGTGGCAGGAAACGTTGTGCATCAGTGGGTACACTGTCAGGAGCCTGGTAAAGCAGGGCCGTAGATCCTCTTTAAAGGGCAGGACTGAGAGAGCTTTGGTTTTTTTTATAGTGCTTGAGGATAGATACTGTAGGTTAGCTTCCTATTTGTCAGCTTATTGAAATTACATGATGTGCAGTATATCAGTAATAAAGCAGATCACTAACTGTTTATGTACTCTACAGTACATTTAAACATGGGTGCACTTCCATGATTTGGAAGGTTATCTGTGCTTTTTCTCTGAAAGATAATCACCCTTTCCACCTTGAAATTACTGTTCACTAGTTTAGCGAATTTTAAGTTGAAATGTAGTTTTTGTTAAGGCTAAAGTAGTAGGAAAGGGGACCTGTCCCAACTAGACAGGTAATCATACACAAACAGAAGATAACACCTTCCCAGGACTCGCCCAGTTCCGGATATAATCTACTGTGAGTCCAGTTGTTCTGCTGTGATCGGCCTTGGAAGGAGTCGGTGCCATGTTATCTTTCCTTAAGCAAAATCCTGCCATGTTTCTTAACTGCCATACTAGCTTACCATCAGTATGCTTGGTCAGTTTCCATGGCTGGAGAAGTAGGCCTATATACACATTGTATAGTATTAGAGGACCCAGATGCTCAATGGTATACTTAGTATAGTATACAGCATGTGTGCAAATTGCATCAATGTGAACTGTCTGTTACTCAGACTATAGCCAGGCTTTCAATCTTGCATCTATATCAAAGCTGTCAGTCCTCCCTCAGCTAACTTTTCATCTCTGATGTTTTCTAATTAATTTTCATAGGGGAGTATAGCACTTCGATTAAATCAGCCTTTTGCTTTCTTTTATTTTTCTGTTAAAAGGCTTTCTGAGGGTTTATTAGAATGCTTTGACTTTTCAGGAAATTTGAAAACCTCAAATCTCAAAGCAGTCGATCTGATACATAATAACTGATCATAAAGGAAAGATAATAAAAAGTTGGATTTTATCTCTGAAAGTTTCTTTTATCTTCTCTAAGCCATTATCAATGAATTGTGGTGTTAGCTAATACCCTTCCTGACTCCAAGCTTTCTCAAAATGTTCATATAAAAGCATATGCTATTTGTACCATGTATCAATTGCAAAACCATAGATTTATTTCTGTTAAAAGAACATAGGCTAACCCAAGATGTTGGGTTAAACTGCAATCGTAGGCTAGCTCCATTTTACATTCAGATGAATCGGTTGAAGTCATTTTATATGTACGGGGTGTGGATGATAAATACAGTAAATGCCGTCATGCTAGTCTGTCTGTGACATTAGATCAGGACAGACTAGCATTCACTATAGATAGTGAATTTTCTCCCAACATTGTGCAAAACTGTTAATAAACCATTGGTAGGCCTATTAGTACTTGGTATTGGCACGTTGTTTTAGACCAGGGGTGCCCAGACTTGTCCAAAAATGGCCGGTGTGGGTTCACATTTTGTTTTAGCCCAGCACTAAGACACCTGATTCAGATAGTGAACTAATTGTGCTCTTCAATCAAGACCTTGATGGGTAGGATCAGGTGTCTTTGTGCTGGGTGCCAAAACCCACACCCACAGCGGCCCTTTTTGGATAAGATCGGACACCTCTGTTTTAGGTGGTACTTGGAATCCAACTTGATCAAGGCAAAATCGTATCAGTTAATCTCTAATTTTGATCTCTAGCAGTCAGAAACACTATCCTTGTAGTACTGGTCGGTTATTGTTAACTTGTGGTCTGTACTGCCAAGCATGTGGTCTCTGTCTATAGTCTGTCTATAGTCACTTTAATGTAGATATTGTATAGCAGGCAGTACATATGTGATTAGTCCTAAGCCCCCTCTGTGTATGCTGGTTATCATTCCAACCACAACTGCTGAATTGTAACAAATCTTTCTTAATTAGACACGTTTAATGTCTACTGATGGATGAGTTAATGGCACTTGTCAGAATGTCAACAATAGCAATGCATGATGTGAAGAATAAATGTCAGATCAGCTAATGCTTTAATATTCTTTAATGTGTTCCCTGGCTAATGATTCATTTAGAAAGGGATTTTAACTGAATATATTTAAAGACTGGAAGGTGGAATTATTGGGGGGTCACAACGGCTGAAATCTGGACTCTTGTTGATTATAAAGTAGGAGTTCAAAGTGGATCTCCATTTCTTTTCAGTTAAGGAAAGGATTGTGGAAGGATTTTAACATGTCTTTGACAACTAATTAAGAAATTCATTTTTAAGTATACACATGAACCTCCCTGGGAAGAAGTCTGAGGATGCGAGCTATGTATGATTCTCTCATGAGTGCTTTGGACAGACAATCCTCAGGAAGCAGATTTTCCTCCTGAAAGCTGTTAGATTTTCTATTTCTGTTTTTGCTGAATCTGAGTTTGATTCGCCTTAATCAGCAAAATTTTATAACTCTATTATCACCCTGTCAAATATTCATGCTTTCTGAGGAACATTTGAAAATGAGTTTTTCAGCTTGTGAGAACAGGCACAGAGGCAAGTCGGGCGAGACACCTTTGGAGGCTTGCTGTGATCCTTAAATCACCATGGTTACCTGAAAGAAGACAACAAGTCTGTCCTGACCTTAGGCCTGTTTCCAAAGCTTTGTGCCTTTGCTCTGTCACCACTCATGGCATTGATAATCTGAATATAGTCCTTATCATAACTGACTATGAGAGAGACAGATTGCTGATTATTTACGACAAATACAGTATGTCATTTCAAACTTCATTTAAAAAAAACTGTGAAAGATTCCAGCTCTAGTCCCACTATATTTGACTTTCTTAATGTCTTTTTCCTTATCAGCTAGATATTGGCTGATATTGTAGAGGCTGCAGTGATAAAAGGCACACTTTCAATTAGGAGAAAGCTTTCCATATCTTTCAGCAGGGTGCATGCTTAAAAAAGTAATTTCATAATTTGGATACCGAATTAATCAAGCGTGAATGTAATTATAATTTAGATGGCAAGAAAATTTAATTTCAGCCTGATTTCGCATGTTTTTACCTTATTAATTGGGACGACAAATGGCTCCTTCACATTTTCCAGCTGTGACATGGAGGACCTCAGAGTTTACAGTACAGCACCTGTGCTGATACAATGTGCAAATGGTTCTTTGCCTTCTTTTTATTTTCTGTTTTACTGCGGCTTTTTCACAGTTTCACCTCCTTCTTTACCCAGTTTTACTTTTTCTTCACTATTATTTCCACCTCATAGCCCAGTTTTACTCTACAACCCAGTTTAGCCCCGTCACCGAGTTTAACCCCTTCACCCTGTCTCACCTGGTCTTTGTTTCACCATATAACCCAGTCCCATCCATTTTAACCTCCTCACCCTGTCTCACCCAGTCACTGTGTAACTCAGTCACACTCCATCCCCATTCTCTCCCAATTTCACCATGTCACCCAGTCTCATCTAGTTTAACCCTCTCACCCTGTCTCATCCTGTCACAGTTTCACCATATAACCCAGTCACACGTCATCTCCCAGTCGCATAACCCAGCCTCATCCATTTTAACCTCCTCACCCTGTCTCACGCGGTCACTGTTTCACCCATTCACATTCCATCCCCCAGTCTCACCCAGCCTCATCCATTTTAACCTCCTCACCCTGTCTACCACCTCATCCCATTTAATCCTGCTGTGAGTGAAGAGGCAGTTCTCTTGTTGCCGATCTTGCGTGCATGCCTGTTATAGTACTATCATCACGCCCGTGAGGCAGTATGCAGCGTAGAGAAGAGCATTGTCACAGAACGCCGTTTCCAGCTCACCAAAGCGAGGCAGTGCCACTGAGCAGTGGAGTGGGATAACTGTGTTTGACACATGTTATAATCTTGTGCTGGCTTCATTAGGCACAGTGTGATATGCCAACGGTGTGCAATGCATGGGAGTGGTAGCGTAGATAATGCAGTGTAATATGTTGAGTACAAGGATATCCTACTCTGTGTAGACAAAAGCAAAGAGAGGGACAAGAGTGTGTTTTTAAAGGGGATTTATGGTTCATTTATGAGTTTGATGTCAGTAGTCCTTTGGAGCTATGGTGCAGCACATATAAACAGATGTTGTAAAGCTGTGGCAAATCATGGCCATCCCCATTTCAGTGCTTTTGAGATACATTTTTTTATGTTTATGCCTGAGTGCACTACTCTACACTACTGAGTGATTATATCCCATATCCTGTTCGCTTTCTCCCAAAAGGGACAGGGAGACTGAGGTGATTGTTTCCACTGAAGAGGGAACAGCAAAGTCTCAGAGTGATGTTGGCTCCAAACTAGCAGACTATTCTCCAGGATCATACTCCACTGGAACATTTCAGCCAAAAACCAGACCACACACATACAACCAGGCACACACATATTAATTAATTCCATTTGTGCATTAAATGGTAAATAAGCCATTGGAATATGGATTCAAAGCTATGAATTGACATATCCAACAGTGTTATTTCTGTGCTATTGCAGAGGTTTTATAACGTTAACTCCTCCAGTTGAATTATTCAGCCATTTTTATTACCTGGACTTTAACTGCCTGTTTGGATTGCTTTGCTAGTGAACAGCCTAATTTAACACTTATAAAAATTTGTTTAATTTGCACATTTTAACGAGTTTCAAATAGCAGAAGATTCCCCTTGATTGAGCCGTTACACTGATTACAGAAACAATATGGGATTTTGAAGAAACCATTTGCCATGTTTGAGGTACATAATATAGCCACATAATGCTGCATACATATGCAACGTACTAATAATCTAAATAAATGTAATGTGCTAATACTTTGTAACACCCATATGATATTACAGACTACTTATATTACTACATTCATACTATGTAGCATGCTGAAATCTCATCAGTCACTCTCTGTTCGCTGTGCACTGCTGCCTGTTCCTGTCACATCCCTGTTCTTCTCTGATATTAATTGTGAATAAACAGAGAGACAATCAATGGGAATGTGTTGCTTATTTAAGAGAGCCTCTGTCTTTCCAGTCAATCATCATGTCACTGAACTTTAATGAGGTTTAATTATCAGGGGGTAGGGTGCTAATTAAATGTTCAGCTTGTGTTCAGGCTCATTCATGGCAAAAAAGAGAACAGAGGAGGCGTCAGATTCGTCTCGTTCCGTTTGCTCTGGAGTGAAATTTGCATCAGAATGCGGGGTAACTGCCGTGGAAGGAATTTGAAGTGGCGATGCTTCAGAGGTACGGGGAGATTTTCACAGGAGGCGGTGGATGTGCCCCGCCCCCAAACGGTCTGATTGATGGTAAGAAGGTGATGAAAGCACATCTATGGCAGGCTCTGGGCTTGCGGGGCGTCGTGAAGTTGAGGTGAGCCCGTGCCGTTACTGAATGTGTTATGTTTTGAATTGGGGTTACGCCGTGCTACAGCAGGGGCGCCGTTACTGAATGTGTTATTTTGAATTTGAGTTACGCCGTACTACAGCAGGGGTGCCATGGATGGGAGGAGAGGTGCGTCTCTCACTGTAACAGCTGTTAGCCTGTGGGTGCTTGGCGTGTCACTGGGAGAGGCTAATGCAGCGGTAACCTGAGCTGACTTAACTCCAGCCCAGCTCTGTACAATAAAACCTTCAGTGTTAATTCAGCTCAAACATAATTTATCTGTATCCACTAAATGAAAGGTACTCTGCCAGTGTGAAATGTACTCTATCAGAGCTGATTTTTCTTATGAGTTGGCATGAAGCCATGTTTCACTACTATAGACTCCCAGTCAAAGTTGTTTAAGCCCAGGCTCTAACCTTAACATAACATAACATAACATAACATAACATAACATAACATAACATAACATAACATAACATAGCATAGCATAGCATAGCATAACATAGCATAGCATAATGTAGCGTAGCGTAGCATAGCATAGTATAACATAACATAACATAGCATAGCATAGCATAACATAACATAGCATAACATAGCCTACAGCATCAGAGCTATTGGGCCCAGCCTGCCCTTTTTATGAGCGCTGTAACTCTCTGAACCTCTTAGGAGTCTTTAATGGGAGCTGTTTTTTCAATTTTGTGTTTTGTTTGGGTGTTTCTCTGCATTAAGTATTCAGCCGAAATGCTGCCCTTTCTCCTAACCCCGCTCCCCCAGGGGAACGAATGCCCTGCTACACTGCTGTCAGTAAGCACTGTCAGCAAACACACTGCCTGCACCAATCATTCCATAGACATGGATGTACAGGCGACGATCGTGGAGGACGTGTGCTTTTCCTAGGCTCTTTATGTCTGTTAATTCTCCCTCTGACTTCGCCTTAGTCTTCAACCTCTTCGCTTCATTGAGTTTTAACCTTTGGGGCAAACACTTGCCGGGGGGAAAAGTGTTATCAAGGCATGCCGCCCTCTCCTCATTCATTATGAAGCATAAGATATGAGAATAAGGGCAATTTACAGGACGATTGTGTTGGATTTTTAGAAGCACTGCAGGGCTTAAGGCATATGGAGATAAAAGGCTTCTGGTGTTTGACCCAAATGCTGTTCTCTTTCACCATTGACAGAAGTTTGGAAAAGCGAGTCTGTTTGTGTACTGTTCACAGTAGAATGCATTTGACATCTTGCATCAGGATCAGAGTCAGAAGGCTTGGGTCTTGCAGGGCTCTCACAGATGAATGTGTGTGCGTGTGCGTGTGCGAGCGCGGGTGTATGTTTCGCTTGTGTATATCTGTATGTGTATGTGTTTATGTACACACGTGTGAATATGTATGTGTGCATGTATATGTGTGTGTGTGTGTGTGTGTGTGTGTGTGAATGCGTGCTCATGTATGCACACGTGTGCATATGTGTGTGCTCTGTTATGATCTTAGTTTCACATTGCTTACTTGTTGGTCATGGTCATAACCTGTGTATGACCATGAGTGAATTATTTGTAGCGGCAGGGTGTTGTCTTTTCGTGCTCGGGGGCGGTAGGAACATTCAGTCATGAAAGGTGGAAATGTGAATCCAGCTGTGGGGTGTCTGACTCTGAGCCTCATTACTGTGCCATTAATCAGAATGGGCATCCATAGATGGCCAGTAGGTGTAGTGAGCAGAATAAGAAAAGCTTGCGCTTGGCTTATGATGGGTTTTCTGACTGGAGAAACACTCAGGGAAGCATGGGAGCACTGGACTGAAGGACTCTGGTTTGGCCCACCTGTGATTAAATGGGAAATTTAATCTCTTCACTTGTAACAAGGTTGCCTCCTTGGGTGTAGAAGGCTGCTAAACCAGGGTTGCTATAGGTTACGGATTAAATTCTTGATTTACTTTTTGCCCTCTTGCTGTGGTTGGTGATGCTGCCACAGACAATGGTGCCCAGCGTTAAGGCTTCTGATAACTGGATGTAGGAGCGACCTGCTTGCCTACCTGTGGGATGTGGTTAGACATGGTTATATTAACTTCTAAAGCTAAATTCTACTGTTTCGATCTTAAGCTCACACGCTTCTTGCAATGCTAGGCAGGTAATTTCACATAAATTTATATGCAGAGAGAGGTGAGAGGGTGTTATGTACATTTATTTCTCTCTTAAAAAATAATAGAACGTGTTGAGATAGACCAATGCACTAGAGCTGTTTATGTGATTATAAAATGAAATGAAAATGTACAAGTGCATGTTATTCAGTTCTCCCACTCAGACATTTAACAGATTGCATTAGGGGCTTGGGCATGTGGTCACATTTCATTTTTATTGTGTTGTTGTCATTTGTGATTTTTAATCCGTACGGTGCCCCTGCAGTGTGGTCTGCCGGCAGAGGTTGATTTCGTAGAGGTTGAGTTGGAGCCCTCCGTCTCTGTCACTGTCGTTGCCATGGCACTGACAATAGTCCCTTATTCTGTTGCCAGGGGTCAACCTTCGCTGGCTTTTCTTTGATTGGCTGTGTGCTCCACTCCTCCTCTGGCCCTGGTATGTTACACATTTTGCTTGGAGGGAGAGAGATGCGCTTGCAGTATCCCTATGCTAATCTGTGAATATTAATTTTGTGCTGTACTGTGACTCTTCTGTAAGCATGCGCTATAGATAGCCAGCTTGGTTCTTAAAAAAGATGGAACTATGGTTGAGCGGGACCTAGGAGCTTCATTCCATATGCAGAGGTGCAGACCAGTGCCCTGTTTTAACTCTGTTAAATGTGATGAAACGGGCAGAGGCCCTACTTTATCTCCATTAGATTTGGTGAAAAGGCAGAAGCTTTGTTTTAAAGAAGGCATTAGCCCTAGTTTAACTGCATTAGAAGAACTTTGGTGCAGACAGCCATATGGAGTGGACACAGGTGGCGGCTGTGGCCCACAGGTGGTAGGAGAAGCTCCTGGAGTCAGAGGACAAATAGGAGCTGGCAGTAAACACACCTGTCAGAGAAGCAGGCTAGTTCTGTTTGTGTGTGTGCGTGTGTGTGTGTGTGCGTGAGTGTGTGTGCGTGTGTATGTGTGTGTGTATGTGTGTGTGCGTGTGTACATGTGTGTGCGTACGTGCGTGTGTCTCTGTGTGTGTGTCTGTGTGTGTGTATGCACGTGTATATGTGTGTGTCTGTGTATGTGTTCGTATGTGTGTGTGTGTGCGTGTGCGCATGTGTGTGTGTGTGATCTTTCAAATTTGCACATCTGTTTTCCACTCTCTTACTCTTGTTTTATGTTTTATCTAAACAACATAGAAGTGTAATCAGCCAAACAGCATCCATCACGTCTGCTCTGACTGCTGCTCTCCCCTCAGCCAGAGCCGACAGGTGTCACAACACGGCAAGCATATCTCAGCTTCTCTCTCTCTCTCTCTCTCTCTCTCTCCCCTCTCACTAAAGAGAGCTCTTCATATAATGTGCACAGTCTGGCCTTCAGTCTGAGTCTGTGTGTGTCTCTGTGTGTGTGTGTGTGTGTGTGTGCGGAAGCTGGACTGCTGGTGTGAAACTGTTTATTCCCCCCTCTGAGTATTTTCAAGGCAGAAACTTCACACAGTTTAACAAAGCAAAAATATGCGGCGGAGGACAGCCATATGGCTCGGTCAAATGAAAATGTAATTACTCTCCGGTTTCCAGTGAAAGGCGGTGCTAATGAGATCCATTGTGTTATGGCGGCTGCTCCTGTTTGCTTCCCTGTTGAAGGCCACAGCCCTGCAAGATCAGAACAGTGGCATAAACTCGTACCCACAGTTTGATTAACAGGATAGATTCTTTACACATTCACCTAATTTGCATGCATTTAAAAAAATCACTATTTGTTTGGATTATTTTGTGTTAATAATATGGTAATAGGTTTATCTCCAAAGCTCAAATTTTCATAAAGCACAAAGCTGATATCTGTTTACAGATGTATGCTAATAAAGGGCTTTCAGATACAGGCCACATGTCTCGTTCACAGCTCATCCCAGTCCCTAATGACACATTCCCCCTTTTGCATAAATGGTTGTCTCCCGACTATGGAAGTGTCTTATCTCTCCCCTACTGATTTGAGCCGCTGCAGTGTTGGTTGTGGTGTAACTTGGTGTTGGTGTTATTGTAGCTGGGTGTTGTTTGTGCTGTAGCTGGGTGTTGGTAGTATTGCAGCGAGGTGTTGCTTGTGTTCTTGCTGGGTGTTGACAGTGTTGTAGCTAAGTGTTGCTTGGAGATAGGATGCTTAAAGGTGGAGTCAAAATAATACATAAATACACTCACACACTCACTCACGCACACACACACTCACACACAGGAGACCTGCATTTGACTGAGTCAGCAGATAGAGGCTCTAAATAACCTTCACAGTGACTGAGTATGAGCATCTGCACCTTAATCTGTTTTACATTGTATACGCTTCACACACTTCAGGTTTAAAAAATTTTTTATTTGTGCTGCTTTTTAGTCCCCCGACCCCCACAAATGCTTCGGAGAGCATTGTGCAGCAGGAGCAGTTTCCAGCAGGCTGTGTGCATGTGTATGGGCACGTGTGTATACGTATGTGTGTGTGTGTGTGTTTGTGTGTGTGCATGTTTGTGTGTGTGTGTACATGTGTTTGTGTATACGTACATGTACAGATATGCATGTATGTACATGGACAGGCATACATACATGTACAGGTAGGCATGTATGTACACCCAAAGGCATACATCCATGTACAGGTATGCATTTATGTATTTGCATGTGCGTGTGTGGTGCAGTAGAACAGGCTTAAATGTGTTTTTGGGGAGAGGGGTTGGCTGATGACTCTGCCCCTCCTGCCCGTGGAGGTTCCTTAGAGGGGGTAACAGGTGACTGTATTATTTTTACAGCAGGTCCAACCTCATGCCCGTCAAATGACTGGCCTTTGAAGGCCGGTCACAGTTTACTGAGCTGCCTCCTCTAGTACATGCTCATTTTCCACAGAATTTACTTCACGCTTTCCCTTTGCTCTTGCACTCAAACGCAGCCAGCCTACTTTTCTGTGTATATGCTTCCCCTGCACTCCTCGAGGGAGATTTAGTGTGCTCTGCAAATGCACTCCCTGGTCTAAAAAGGCACCGGTAGCCATTTTGGTGAATTAACAGGCAGAAAGTGAGCATTATTATACAATATAAAAAAACTCAGGAAGGAAAACTTTAATTTAGTTTAGCATAGGTATCCAAGGTGCAACTGAACAAAGACACAGTTATGGTTTAAAACTAACTAGTTACAATGGAACATTGACTTTACGCCCTGTGACTTTGCACTCTTTATACCCTATTTGATGTTTATTGTGATTTGTCTTCAAATCTTGATACAATCCAATAGTAAAAGCCATGTCCCTTGCAATGGCATGCTTCCAACTAAATCATTAGTTCCTGGGACAGCAATGGACCTCGGAGTCCAGAATTGAACCTGGAATAATTAAAACATGAGCTTCACAATGTCCTTCAGAAGAAAGGAGGAAGACTAAAAAGGCCCTAATCTATGCAACAGATTAAGGGAACTATTTCCTGGAACAAGGGTTCCCACACCTTTTAAACTCAAGCTCCACTGAAATCCAGTGTATATTGATACTGCATTGGGCTAAGCAATACAGAAGGAAATGTGGAAATCACAGTGCTGGTAAAAATGTAGTTGGTGTCCCTGAATTGCAATGCTGACGTCGATCACTATAAAAGCAGTACATTTTCACCCTCTTTTTCATTTCTAAGTTTTTTTTGTGTCCCTTTCTCCTTTCCGTTTGGGGGGGGGGGGGGTGGGCTGTCTTATCTTCATATGGCTGAGATTTGGTTATGAAGAGTGGCATTGCTGCCAGCTCACTGGAGATGAATGGCTCTTCTCTCATATTTCTGCTGCTGGACTGGTCTCCTGGTATAATTTTATTGACCCCAATTAACTTTCCTGATCAGATCTTAATTAGCCTTTTTGGGGGGGGGGGTGGCATGGTAGAGAATATGAGCATAGTAACAGTTTCCAGATCAATTTATCATTACAAGCACAATGTTTTTTATGTTATTGTTCATTCTTTGCCCTCCCACAATGTCTCAGCTGAGATCTTAAGATTGGAAATGTTGAGAAATAGGTTGGTGTGATGACCAAGTAATGCTGTGTTGGCATATGATTTTTTTTTATTGGTTTGGCTTTTATTTTAATACCAGCCAGTTTATTACTGTATATACATAGCAGACGTTTTATTGGAAAATGGCTGCTACTCACATACACAGGTCATCATGTACAATATGGCTCTTGTGTCTTTGGAAAAACCCTTGAATATCTTCCAAAAAGGCTCTTTTCACCAAACAGCATGTTTTGTCTCGGGTCAGCACATGCCATACGGCTGAAAAGTTCAGGATATAGATTTTTTTTAGTAAGAAGTAAAACGCTTGTCAAATGATATATGGTTAATATGCAAAAACACGTTTATGTCATCATCATTTTTATCATTGTCTCACCATCTGCGGGGAAGACAGTCTGAGACAGTAGGTCTTTTGAAGCTAGGCGATGGCGTCGGCACTTAATCCCAAAATGAAAGGCTTCAGCTGTGAAGCTTGGACACTGAGCTGATCTCCATTAGCGCTGGCTCATAAGGAGTCTCAGCTATCTTTTATTCATCAAAACTCTTCACTAGGGAAAGATGCCCCTCTAATTGCGATGAAACCACACACGTGTGTGCCCACACACACACACACACACACACGCACTGCATTTTCATTCCAACCGCAACTGTAACCCCTGAAAAGTAACAGGCTGTTAATTGTTTTTTTGACACTTTCAATGATTTGCCAAATTAAACTGCATCATGTCAGAAGTGGCTCTGGATGCCGTGAACCGTAAACATCCCATATTCACACCTCATGACTTTTAGTGAGTCAGCTCAGCTAATGCCTTTATTTTATGTGGCAAATGATTCCTTTAGAAAGGGGCCACCATTTTATTTGACTACTTTGTAGGCCCACAGGTGAAATAAGCTGGATCCTAATGAATAAAATTTTGCATGCCCCAGTCACTGAAACTAATTAAACTAGCCAAACCTTAAGATAAGTGTAGCAGGATAAGCTTGTCTCAAGATAAGCTTAACGAAAAGATTCTGAAAGAATATAGACACCTCTTTTTAACAACCGCATACACTGGTCCCCTGCACCTAGTTTTAAATTGCCTTTGAAAGATTATAGACGTGATGGAATATTGAACTGATAGATAGCACATCTCCCTCTGCCGTCCATCCCTCGGCATGCTTAAAAACTTCACCCACTTTCACTATCTATCAGTTGTATCGAAAAACAATTATATTAATAATGTTTCACGGAGATTCTTCCCAACAGTAAGCCTCAATTTAATCACACTATCGCCTTCTGCCGACCCCTATTACAGCTTGCCCCGAGCCTTTGTGTTGAACCAAAGCCGCTTATGGTGGCATGCCAGGCCCCGCTAATGCATGCGGGACCACGGAGCTCACGCTCGTGTCTTTGCCAACCGAGACAGGAGGCGCCTTTACTGAAGTTATTGACACGGGAATCCTCTGCGGCATTGTTTATTCGACGTACCTTTCGTGTTTCTGAGTCCGGTTTGATTGAAGTTACGTATCAAATGGATTTTTATAACGATTCTCTGCGTATGACTTCCAGTCCGCTGATATTTTCCTTCCTTGTTTTCAGCTGCAGTGGTTTAGCATTCAAAGTGCCAAGTTTTTGAGAATGGCATTTATTCTATAGATTGGTGGTTTATGTCTGCGTGTATGTAACCCCCCACTGAGCCCCATTGTCTGCTAAACTGCTTTTAGTGAAAGTTCTGACTGAAAGCCTCTCTTATGCATTAACCTTTGCAGCTCTCACAGGCCTTGGTTTGTGGACCCAATTACGCTTGTTTTGTGGTCCATATTACAAAGGCTTTCCAGCTTGCACTATATTTGGTTTGCGGTGCAGCCTATAATGGGTTGTAACCCCAACTATACTGAGCTTAAGGCCCATCTGACAGGGGGTTTGTAGCCCACAGTATTTTTGCCTCCCATTAAGGTTGGTTTGTGGCCACACTTTGGTGAGATTATGGCCCTGATTATAATGGGTTTTAACCCAGGATCTGCTGCACACCTTGTTATAGAATGAGCCCCCTTGTCCATCAAGCTCACCCTCGGTGCTTCTGAAGACATACCTGCCACCGTCTGATACAAACACATTTCATAAATTTCATAAAAAATAGTCCCTTATCCATCTGCCAGCCAATCTGCACGGGAGAGGCCTGGTGTCCCTGCCGCCCCCCCTTTCTCTCCCCCTCTCTCTCGCTCTTGCACTTTCCCTCCCTTTCTTTCACCCCTTTCACTATCTGTAACTCACAATGCTCCCTTTATCTCTGCTTTCAGACCCCCGAGGATGCCGGTCAGCCTTCTAATGCCATTGACGGCAGTAAATAAATGCGTGGCCGACCTTGGCCAAGGTCAAGCCCACTTCTGCTCCAAGCTCAGATTGAACTCGTTGCAACTTGGAGACAGTAATTGAAATGGTGTAATTGTTGGGGCAGGTAATTTTACGGTGAAGTGAATCGCAATCGAGGTGGAGGATGGGGGCATGAAATGGAGAGACAGAGGGGTATTAACAGAAGGGATTGTGTCTGGCCTTCATCTTGTATTGTGGCCAACACCGAGATATGGAACCCCAAAATAATCAACCCCAAAATAATGGCGTATCCCATGGTCACCAGTATCCCAGTATCCAATTACAGGATTCCATGAGGAGAGGCTGGAAAATTGATGGCCCTTCAGTGAGGAAGCTTAGACACATACCGTAGATGATCATTTTGGTGTGTTCTCTCTCCCTCCTCATATATGATGTTTAATCTTATGTACATTCAGCAGCCTGTAGCCATGTCCATTTGCAGTGGATGAAGATAATGACCACGATTGTAAGGCTGTTGATGGTGGTGAATGTATTGTGATGATGATGATGATGATGACGATGATGATCACCATTGTGGTGATGATGATGAGGTTAACAAAAGCAATGATGATGATGGTGATGATGATTTACACAATGATGCTGATGATGATGATAATAATAAGTGTGATAATGATGATGATGAGGGTGATGAAAATGATGGTGGTATTAATGATGATGGTTGATGAAGAAGATGATGACGATGATGATGATGAGGATGCTGTTGATGTCACTCTCTCCTCAGATGGAGAGAAGCAGACAGAGGGGACGGAGACGAGTCGCAGGAGACAGTCCCGCTCCTCCTCCAGTCACCGTGGGAACGACGATGTGAGTGACAGCCACGAAGACGAGCCTGCGGTGAGTAAAGCTAACCCCGTGCTGCTGCTCAGTCTGCACAGGGTCTGCAAGGGTCTGTGCAGGGTCTGCATAGGGTCTGCACAGGGTCTGCATAGGGACTAGGACACTCAGAGCTCAGGACTTTCTCAGCACCCCCCAAAGACCTGAGCTCATAGAATTCTGTCCCACTGATCTGGCAATGGACCACAGTGGCTCAGCCTTTGTTAAAAAATAATTGCAATCAAATCTCTGCCACAGCAAACATAACTGCTTCACACTTTTCACCACCTTTGTCCAGTCTTTCAGAGAGGGGTGAAGCAAATGAGGAAACTTCAATCCTCTTCATTCACTGTGCCCAGAAAATAATTGCCTATGGTGGAAAGATCTTGAATTTTTTTTTTTTAAGTACCAATTCATAGCAATATCTGACCTTAAGCCTGAAATGTCAAGTTACCACCATAGCGATTAATTCTGTAGAGCTCACTTATGCCCACTATTCAGAAAGGTTCAGACATTCGTTAGAGTGCAGTCTCATGAGCTTTAATCCCAGGGGTCTTCAAACCCACACAACATTCAGTGGGTAGGCATATATTTTACATGTGTGTGTGTGTGTGTGCACGCGCAAATGCAAAAACTACCACTTGGAGCAGAACATAAAAACAATTGTGTTGTTTTTACACATGTCCAACTGAACACTAAGGGCCAAATTTACTAAGGAAACAGGGAAAAATCATTTTCTGTATTGTGGCTCTGTTGCGACTGCAGATACTGACATATTAACGACCAGTTTACAAAGACTGTTTCTATTTACACAATCAAATAAATGAAATGCCCTTATTTGCAAATATGCAGTAAGAAACAACCATAAAAATGGTCAAAAAAAAATATGGCTGGCTTACATGTCAAGATTACAAGGCACTAAGAAATGGGTATGGAGCAACCTGACACAAGTAGAGAGGGAACCACCAGAAAAAAAACCATTTCAATTTACAGATCAAGAAATAGGTAATGAGGCAGCTACAACTTCACATTGTATTACAACACAGGAATACAACACTGGAGAGGATGAGGAGGACAAAAATTTTGACATCACGTACAAAATGAATTCTTTAGCTATAATAAACAAACTGACAGAGGATGTAAACAAAAGATGGCATGATGTGTAGCCGCTTACAAAAGAAAAACCCCTATGAGGACAAATGACACAGGGGGTGGTCCAAAGAAGGAAAGAATGTTAACACCGTTAGAACAACAGGTGGAAAATCCCCTGCAAAAATGAGCAAATCGCGAGGGTTGAAGGAATCGACATGGATGAGCTTGTGATGGGGGAAGGCCACGGAGTGCCTGAAGGTAAAACTGTACGCACATTTCATTACATGCCCTGCTGATCGCATATGCAGGACGGTTGTTTAAATTATAATGAGGAACAGCATTTTATAGGCTACTAACTGCTAGCTTATGACCTCAGTCCAAGTATCGCATCCTTACAGAGACAATTTTATATTATCTCTGAAAAAATGAGAAGTGATAGATATAAACCTGTATTTTCGACTCTCGATCTTTGCCTGCAAATTTGAAAACAATGTATGCTGTTGGTAATAAAAGATGCATGAAGTCAAAAGATGCACAAAAGATGCATGAAGTTTTATTTTCAGCAGTGGTGGTAGAGAACTTACTGTTCCAAGTACTCCATTTATTTACTCCATATTTGTCCTGAACGTTAGAATGTTAGAAATGGAGGCTCTGAAACGGCCCATTAGCTCTGAATTGGTCTGGGCTACCAGCTGGCCTGGTGACTTGGGTGCATTGAGTAGGCGGGACTGACTGCTGTCTTTAACAGTGACCTGGCTATTGGCTGGATCGGATGAGAGCAGCTTGCTCGAATAATGAAATCATTCTTATTCTGCAAGTAATTTACACCATTTAATCACTAAATCGTAAATCACTGAATTGTCAACTTTACATTGTGAGGACAGCAAGGCCTTCACTGCTTTGTCACGTTCTTCAGTAAGGTAGCCTGACCACATTATGGTGAATCCTCACAGGATTACATTTTAAGGATGGCTCCCTCCTGAGCTTCAGGTATACAGATGAGTCCCTTCCCCTCCATAGCTGCCTCTGTAAACCATGATTCACAGTTGCAAACTGTCCTTTCAGCTTTCAACAGTGGCAGCTTGTACCTGACTTTATTTTCAGACGTTAACTAATTGGAAATGGTGGCCATTTTGGGTTACTGGGAAAGGCCTGTATCAGATGGAGGCTGAATTGTTTCTGCAGCAGAAAGACCTGTCGGAGATGATATGATGATTATTTCTTATATGAAGAAATCTCAATTTCAGCCACTTCCTGTGCTCTCCTAGTAAGGCTCGAGAGGTACACTTAGCACTGCTGATAATGAGAGAAGAGCCTTTAGCTACAGCTAATAACTGCTTATTTTACACAGATGGGTTCAGCTGAGGGCATGTTTGGTCCCTGAAGGACTTATCTCTACAAATAAATGCATGATTTATAAGAAATTGTTCTTTTGCTCATGCAGGGAAAGAAAGGAAAGGATAATTGTGAAACCTTTAAAACCCTTGAAAGATCCACAGGACTATAAAACAGAGGCAAAACAACACAACTTGTGCTGCCGCAGGCAGGGTCATATACAGAGCTCAGTTTCTCTGTGTAATCACATTCCCGGGGTGATAGGGCTGTGGTTTCTCTGTTGAATCAAAACTCAGGGACTCTGGAGAGTGGTTTTTCTGAGGAGTCATACGGTATCTTATGGGAGGATGGGAGACAGGATTCACTTGTGGAATCATGACTCAGGGAGGCAGAGACGCTATATGATGTGATTCACAGTAAGAACGCCCTGAGTGTGAAGGTTCTATGATCTGAGATACAGTATGAAGCTTCTATAATGGCCTTTGGCACCATCATCATGCAGGTGAGAGTCCACATCGCTGCTCTTGCAATTTACAAAGTAGCATCATTTTGAAATTGCAGTTGCATCTAGAATTTGCTGGACAACTGCTTATTCCACGTTGGTAAACAGACACAGTGCTTTCAAGCTCAGCTATACTGTCTCTTTGAATTTTATGCTTTTTTTGTTTGACCGAATGTGCACAGATCCTGCTTTAGCAAGTTGCAGGCTATAGTGTGGGTCCAGAAATAAATAAAAACAAATGGAAACTGTAATGTAGAAATAAAACTTCAGTGCCGCATAAAAGCAGTCACTTTAAAATGCCTCCTCCGATTGAGGATGTAGATTGAATGTGCTCGTGGCTGCGGGTGATTTTAATCACATCGAGACCATTAAAATCATAAAGAAAGCAGTTCGGCCGAGCTGTCGACCTCAGATTGCTTGCGAGGCTGTAAATGTCCTGGCTGGTTGCCTGCTGGTAGTTATGTGCGTGGCATGGTGTCTGGACTGCAGGAGCTTGCTCATAACCCTGCTGTGGTACTGGCTTGGCTTGCGACAGTTGGATAAATCAGGCAGGTGGTTTTACCTGGCTGACTGCAAACAGGCTGGGAGCCTCGTGAAGGCCCAGTCACACCGGTACGCATGGAGGGCTGCTTTGGCAGGTCCCCACTGTTCGCTTGTGCCCTCCAGTAAAATGATGGTCGATTGAGCTGTGGCCAAACAGCAGGGCCGTGTATACACAGTGTTTCAACGTTTCATCTGTACTGTATTGATTATTCAGAGGGTACCTGCCGGGCTTATAGCCCCATTTCAAATGGCACCTCTTCAGTGCGAATACATGAATAATAGGGAACCTCTATACTGAGTACTGAAAATAATACATTTATTAGGCTTAAACTGCACAAAGGGAATAAACAGGCACAGGAGTGAAAAGGCTATCTGTAAGGCTGTGTATTTGCTGATGCCACAACGCGTTTCCAAAGCGTTTTCTCTTCTTCAGGCTGCAACCTCTTCAATGCAGACAGAAGAAAACAGTAGTAAGACTGATTTGCCAAATGTATTTATATAACTTTAGGCTACGGGAGGTGACCAGAGGACCTGGTGAGGTTCTGTACTGGATTCTGTTATTGCGTAGTAGCATCTGTGGTTCTGACTGGTATCTGTGTTTTTTTTCACTGGAGTGTATGGTTCTGGTTTAATGTTGTGTGCTGGAGTCTGTAGTTCTGTGCTGCAGTCTCTATATTGCAGTTGGTAGATCTGGTTTACTGGATCTATCCTTGGGTCTGTGGTTCTAGCTGGAGTCTGTAATTCTGCACTGCAGTCTGTGATTCTATACTGGAATGAGTAGGTTTTGGTTTACTGAGTCTATCATTGGGTCTGTGGTTCTGGTTTATTGAGTCTTTTTGGATCACAGCACTTTTTTCAGTGGTGGGATCTGATCTTATTCTGAACATTGGCTTTACATAAGTTTCAGTGATTCACATGTTTGAGTTGTTTTAGAGTATGGTATTTTAGTTCTGGTTTAATTAATTACACCATTCATTTTATTATGTTATGCCCTCCCACTTTTTGCAGAATTAATCTCTAAGGCTGTGTGTTATGATTTATTAGAGAGCAGTACAAAATTGAGTCATTTTCGTGGCTCTAATTAATGAATCAATAAAGTATCCGTGGAATGAGTAGATTTTTAGAAAGGCCCTTTCAGCCTTGACTGTTCGTGTCCCTAATGCAGTTCTCTTTTCATTCTTTAACTGCATTTCCACTGACAACATCTTTGCCATTGTGTAAATATTATTTTATGCTTTTCATAAGCTTCCATCGTATCCCTCCATGGAGCCTCCTGATGAATTCAGCCAGTTCATTAAACTGCACCCTCTGTTTATCGTTGGCCACACGTATATGTATTTTTTAGTTGGAATGGCAATGAAATATTGAACTTTCGCTTAACAACATAACACTTATACCTTATGGTATTTTCAAATGCTTGTCCCTGGATGGGCCATAAACACATCTATTCCATCTAATGCACATATAGTTATTTCTGTGCTGAGTATAAATATGTCTAATGGACATGGATTAATTTCTGCGCCTACTGCTGCATGTATCTTTGGCTGCTGGTCATTATCTTCCTGGATGTGTTAGTTTCATCGTAGTTTTACATAACAAGACCACACAATATTAGCCTCGTCACGCTGAGCTTCTGAACTGACGTGAGGCTTTGCACATGAACAGATGGAAGAGCCAAGCTTTTCCAGGGTGATGTGCAGTCATAAAAGGTTTTCATGTAAATCACTACAGTGAAGGCTGATAAATTATAAATGTATGCGCTTTGATTGACATCTTAGCATGTGGGTATTTCATATTGCTAGAGGCTGGCCTTCCATATTCTCTCTAAAACACGTGAAGCCATTTCTAAACATTTTCCTTTCTACTATGCATGGGAACCTATAGTATTTGGGATGTTTGTCCTTTATATAATTTGATTTGAAATGTCTTCATACAGTCAACCCTCAAACTAGACTTGTGAGTGAATCCTTCTGCCCATGACCAGAAGAGAGAGGCTGTAATAGAACACTAGAGGTGACAGAACTTGTGTTATCACATTGCTCTATGGAGCTACTGTACACTATTGTACTGTACAGCCCTGCAGCACTAGTGTACACTAGTGTACTACTGTACAGCCCTGCAGCACTAGTGTACACTATTATTCTGCTGTACAACAATGTAGCACTAGTGTACACTAGTGTGCTACTGTATAGCCCTGCAGCACTAGTGCACTACTGTACAGTTCCTCAGCACTAGTGTACGCTAGTGTACTACTGTACAGCCTTGCAGCACTATTGTATGGCTGTACAGCATTTACACTGCTGTGCAGCACTACTCTGCTTTACTACAATAGCTTACTTATAGAACCGCTCCAGTGAGCTACTGTATACTACTGAAGAGGGCTGTTGTAAAATACCAAAGTACCCAAGTGATAATGTACACCCTGCATTGTTCTGTAGCACTGCACTCAGCCTGGTGGAGAGGCATAGTGGACCACAGACCTCTACAGCATCCTGCGGGAAGCAGAGCTGGGCGGCTCATTCAGAGAGATTATATAAGGATCTGTCCCAGTTCCTGTTCCTGTTCCTGTTTCTACCCTGTGTTTGTGATGCCGCTCATGCGGACACAGGAACAGCCTGACGAAGAAAAACAAAAGTGCAGAGAATTGTGCCACTGACGCCTGTGATGTCAGCATTGCAAAAAAAAATTCAATGGAAGTCAACAAGTATTGGCAATTGAGCAGAATGGATGGCTGGAACACAATGAATAATTGATGTAAAACTCTACGCTGCGGTGCACTGCATTTGCTTTATTCCCAAGAGAAAACTGCTGGGTGTGTCCTGGCAGTAGTTTTATAGGAGCAAAAATTGCTTCATGGTGACATGGATGTTTTAATGACATTGGGTGGTTGTAACTTCAGTGCATATTTAATCCATTTTGGCTTATATTCAAAATAAAATATTACTGGCAGTATTGGTGTGCGGTGGAGTGTAATAGCCAAAAATGTAATATAGCCATATTAAAAAAGCAGGGAATAGTTTAGGTCATGCAGGATGTTACCCTGATATTTAAGTCTGTGCTGGGTGTTTTATTTTAAAATTCTTCCGTCAAAGTGAGTTAGAAAGTGTTGGTATGATAAGGCCTACATTGTGAGCTGGTTACCACATTCCTGCTGGAGAGCTATCTTGTGCTCCCTGGTTTATTTTCCTACTAGTTTATCAAGCACTTCAGGTGAACTGAAATTAAAGACAGGAGCCCTAGATGGCACCTCCAGTGCGCTTCCCTGTTGCTTGCAGGAGATGCCTTTCCCTCTTAGTCAGCTAGCCGTATGTAGCTCATAATGTATTGTCTCCTGTTGAAGAACGGGCCATTGCACACACTTGACATCGATTTTTTTTTTTACCTGTCTCCTGGCTCCGTGATTGATTTCCCCACCAAACATTGACTCTTGTTCTCTGCCCACAATCACTCTTCATACTGAAAATGGGTCCTGTCCACTTTTCTGTGGTTATTAATAGTCAGCTTGCTGGCGGCATTGTTTCTGCCAACCTTCGTCTCCCCTCTTCACCGCTGTGATTGGACGATGCCCCTCCCTTTATGAGCTCTGCCGCTTTGGCTGTCAGGTCTTGGACTTGTGATCTCCTGCATGAGCCACTAGCCTGTTGATTTTGTCTCATTAAGGCCACCATATATATGCTGCTTCTGAAACTGCTGTTGCAGTCTCAGATAATGTGAAAAATGATTGTTCTTCTGCATTATTTTTCCAATTCTATCATAAGTGGAGTGAAATAAGCAGTAGAACTGGACACAGAGTAGGTGTTGTATAGGGATCATATTGCCTAAGACCAAGGTGTGAGATGAGAGGGGGTGGAGTGTGATGGAGACTCAGTGATTTTAGAGGGGTGGAGTGTGATGGAGACTCAGTGATTTTAGAGGGATGGAGTGTGATGGAGACTCAGTGATTTTAGAGGGCTGGAGTGTGATGGAGACTCAGTGATTTTAGAGTGGAGCATGATGGAGACTCCGTGATTTTAGAGGGGTGGAGTGTGATAGAGACTCAGTGATTTTAGAGGGGTGGAGTGTGATAGAGACTCAGTGATTTTAGAGGAGTGGAGCATGATGGAGACTCCGTGATTTTAGAGGGGTGGAGTGTAATAGAGACTCAGTGATTTTAGAGGGGTGGAGTGTGATAGAGACTCAGTGATTTTAGAGGGGTGGAGTGTGATAGAGACTCAGTGATTTTAGAGGAGTGGAGTGTGATGGAGACTCAGTGATTTTAGAGGGGTGGAGTGTGATAGAGACTCAGTGATTTCAGAGGGGTGGAGTGTGATGGAGACTCATTGATTTTAGAGGAATGGAGTGTGATGGAGACTCAGTGATTTTAGAGGGGTGGAGTGTGATGGAGACTCAGTGATTTTAGAGGGGTGGAGTGTAATAGAGACTCAGTGATTTTAGAGGGGTGGAGTGTGATGGAGACTCAGTGATTTCAGAGGGGTGGAGTGTGATGGAGACTCAGTGATTTTAGAGGGGTGGAGTGGATGGAGACTCAGTGATTTTAAAGGGGTGGAGTGTGATTGATACTCAGTGATTTTAGAGGGGTGGAGGAGGGGAGACAGCAGATAGGTGTAAGGTAATATATAAGGGAATGGCTGTTTTTTCATTTATCTCTGATGCATAATTATTTCACTCTGACCTCCTTCCTTATTTCAATAAGTTTAAAAGTACAACTACACACAGACCTAACTGAAAGAAAGAGAGTACGGTTTTTTGTTCTCTCTCACTTGATTGTTTTTATATCGATTCTTTTTATGGCCTAATATACACCTCTGGGTTTATTTTGCTGTCACACAAAAAGCAAGGCTGTTTCTCCTCACTCCAAGCTGTAAAAGTCTTGCGTGATCGATCTGCTGATCGATGCCATTGGCTCACGGTGCCCGCAGGTGCTTCACTCCAAGCCGCAATCACTGAAGCGTTCTGATGGACCCTGCACCCGGCCTTCTTGCTTTTAATTGGAATCTTTGTCTGCTAATGCTGATGTTTCCACTGTCTGGCAGCAGATGTGTGAGTCCCTGTGATGCACACACACACACACCCTGTTTCAGTGTTTTATGCTGATTGTCTTTGCTCCTTTAGTATCTGCTTAAACACAATGGAACAGAGTTGTATTTGCCACCCAATTTGTCTCTCACTCACAGAGCTCTGAGAAATGTAATTAACAAAGACATCAAACACATTGAATGCACAAAGAACATAGACGTACACTGCTTCTCTCATGGAAATTGTGTTTATATAACATTCATATTACTTGGAGTTGTATGTGTGAATGAATAGGCCGAGGCATCTGCCAATTCTGTCAATATTTATATTCAAAATGATGATTTTTGTGACGAGAATCCCTCTCTTTCTCTTTCCTGCGTTTGAGTAACACCACCCGGGTGTAAAGTGAATATATTTGCTGTTCAGATGGTGCATTGGGTCACTCACTGCAGGTTCTTTAGTAAAGCCGTAGTATACTTTCCTTGCTTGAATCCTTCCTATAAAAATGCTTCTGGAGCCCTCAGCAGTATGAAGCAGCGCTGATTGTGGAAACTGGCTGTGGAGGGAAGGGTATTTTAACCTTTTTACATGCTTCATTATTTCATTATTTCACTTACAGGAGTGCTGAGTTTAAGGATTTAGGGAGTGACAACACAAACTCTCAATATGTCCTTGTCAGCAGTATGGTTGGTTTCCTGTTGGTTGTACAGGACTTTGAGAGCCGACGGGTGTCTCCCCTTTCATATTGACAAGTACCTGTTTGAACAGTAGGCCGATTTGGTGTGTGAATAATTGGTCTTTCAGTGGGTAGGGACTCAGATCAGAATGCCTTTGATCTCTCACTCATGGCCCTCTTCAGTGTTATGCAGAGCTACAGCGCAACAAAAGATATAAAGACATTCACTGTGCTTTCAACACCGTATAGCTGCTAATATGGTTACCGAGGCTGTCTCTAAATGCTGATTAAAACACATGTTGTAGTTTATTTCTATGTCAGTATCAGAAAGTTGTCTCGTCATACTTGAGTAATGCGCATCGATGCTGCCTCTCTACCTGGTTACCTTCCTACCTGATTGCATTCCCTCTCAATGTTTATGAAGGAGCATTTGGTTGCTTTTTTATTCATTCTTTTGTATTTTCTGGAATTTAGCCACAAACTTTTCGCTGAGCAAATCACATAAAAATGCGATTTCATATTTCCTCAGTCTGGGTGGTATTTGAAGATGAGACATTAAAGCAGAAACAGACTTTAATGTGGCCAGGCTCTGCACAGTTCTGAATTAAACATGGCATGCTTAAGCAGCTGCCCTACCAGGCCCTGCTGTTCCACTTTACCTTACAGTGGGGCAGGATAGTCTCTGTCTGTCACGTTTTCAGATATAAGAAAGCAGCAGCCTCTCAAGAAACAGCAGTGTTCTCTCAGGAAGCAGCAGTGTTCTCTCGGGAAGCAGCAGTGTTCTCTCAGGATGCAGCGATATTCTCTCAGGAAGCAGCAGTGTGCTCCCAGGATGCAGCAGTGTTCACTCAGGAAGCGGAAGTGTTCTCTCAGGAAGCAGCAGTGTTCTCTCAGGAAGCAGTTGTGTTCTCTCAGGAAGTAGCAATGTTCTCTCAGGAAGCAGCTGTGTTCTGTAATTACAACTCCTCCTGTCCTGATGGCTGAATTCATTGGCGAAAATGACTGGGGCATTTTAAGAACCGCTTCTTCCTAAGCAGCGCAGATAGACCGCCACAGCGACTCCAGTAAAGAGCCGGAGGGCCTCTGCAGGGCCTTTTCACATGAGTCTGTTGGGAGGGAGCTACTTGAGAATCATTTGTGTTCACCATCTGTCACGGTGCTCAAATTGGAAGGTTGAATGTTATTGAAAAACCATCGACATGCCTGGAGATATGTGAATTTTGTGCATTCATTATGTTATTTTCAGCATTTATCTTTGGAAGTTGACAGGATAGTTTTTGCTCTGTGCAGTTATTTCCCCTCGGGACAATGATGAAGTCAGATACATCCCTCACTCAAGCCATGTAAGCCAGGCAGCCCTGGCCTCTAGAACTCACAGGAGATCATAGATGGTGCTAGATCTCCTCAGGATTGATATCACACTTAAAAACACCCACTTCAGAGGTCTACCTGCAGGCTGTGTATGGGACTCACTGAGGCCCTCCAGCTCTTTACTGCAGTTACCGTAGAGGTCTATCTATGCTGCTTAGGAAGAAATGGTTGTGAACATGCTCCTGTCGTCTTGAGAGTGGTTGTGAGTAATGGCTGCTAGGAAAACAGAACTCAGAAATGACAGGGTCAGTGGCACTCCCTCTACCAGGCACACGCACAGACTGGATTACAGTGTTCTTGCGCTGTTGTGTCACATGACATGGCTCGTTCCCGTAATGGTGTTTGCCAGCTCTCCAGCAGCAAGGTCCATCATTGTCTCCTTAACACACAAGGAGAGGAAGCCAACAGAGTGCCAGGCTCCTAGACATGCCCCAAGACTGTCTAGGGTTCCCGGCGGGACAAGGCATGCCCTGAATCTACCTCATAAAGCCAGCGTCAGACGCCCTGTCACGGACAGTGTGTGGGCCTGGGGGAGGGGAGGAGAGACAAGGGGTCACCAAAGGAGTGACTCATCATCCTGACGAACACGCACGGAGGCAGGCAGTGCCAGTCCGTGCCGGGGCTTCCCGTCCCATATTCTGGCATTGTACAGACATGAACCTCAACACCCCCATCTGCTGCCACACCCCCAGTGCAGCAGGACAGAATAAGGCAGGAGAAGGACCCTGATAGAGCAGTGGGCAGTGAGTAAACTGGTGAGAATGGATCGGCTTGGTAGGCCAGCTATAAGCCTCTTAAAGGGCTAATAAATTTAATTCGAACACTAAATAAGACCTGAGAGCCTTTGGGGAGGATTTACAAATTTGGAGGATTTAGCTTTCTCAGGGGATTAAAAATAGGTGTACTGTAACTATGTGAATAAGTGGAGTTGGAAACTCTGGAGATTACTACTGAAAATTGGGTTTGATTCCCTTAGTACCTGGTGCTATATATGTTCTTCAGCGAGTTGAAGACAGTACTCACTGTGTTTTCTCTCTATACCCATAGATGTGAACTTGATTATTGTTTATGTTCATGCCAGCTCTGCTCCTCACTAGTGATGGAGAATTCTGTCAGAATTCATACACGTGTAATTGTCTCTTAAGTTTTCAGCTTCATAATTTCTCCTTTGTTGTTTCGTCTAACAGAGCAGCATATAAACCGTGTACCCGAAATGCCTTTATAAAGCACAACGCTGCAGGGATTCTTTGTGTCTTGTACACACAGCAAAGACAAATAAACAAACAGTTTACCAGTATTTATGCCCCAGACGCTTGTTACAAGTGACAACTGACAGCAGTGCAACTCAGCGTGATGGTTCTCACACCTCTTTCTCTATCCCTTTGTCTTCATTTAATGCACTGCCAGAACACAAGTGATGGGATGAACATTTATGTTATTTTAAATGACAACAATACTCACTTATCTGTAGTGTAGCTGAGAATTATGTTAGTACGTTTGTAGTTTAACTCAGAATAATGCTAATATTTGTGCTGCTTCGCTGACCACAATAGTAATACGCCTGTAGTTTATCTGAGAATAATGCTAATATATCTGTAGTTTAACTGACAGTTATATTAATACTGTCTGTGTTCTCCAGTTTGGGTACTGCAGCCCAGAAGCCAGTGGAGTCTTTATCTCTTTAAAGGCTCAGTGGGTAAGATGTTTTCCTTGAGGAATTGAGACAGTGCTGGAACAGAGTGTGCTAGGAGAGGCACGTAAAGAGGTGGGGATGGAGGTGACGCATGTTTTGTGGAGGGCACTTTATCGTACGCTCGTGGGCTCCTTTTGGCCGAACTTGTCATTTGCCTCATTAGTTGATATCGCAGAGCTACAGTATGTAAGATGACTGTCCTTAACTGTCCCTTGCACTGCCACAGGGGTCGATATAGCCTCCTATTGGCCAGAGCCGTTAAGTTGCAGAGCTGTGAAACTGCAGAACTGTTTAGACGCATTTAGAGCTGCTTAACTGCACTGCTGCATATACCCTTGGACAGCCGTTCAGCTGCAGAGTGAGCATTTTACCTGCAGGGCTGCTTAGAATTGATGCCTAAATCCAATCCCTCTGTATCTCAACTGCGATAAAGCTGCTGGTTCATGGAGAGGCTACAGTTTGATGAGGGGACGAGGGTGAAGAGAACAGTGTCACTTGACGTGGTTGTGTCACAGCCCCATTACATCTGACTGAATTATAGATGACAAACGCTGATCTTTTGATGAGAATTTTGATGAGGATGATTCAGCAGAAGTTAGGAGTAGACTGTAGTAGACTTGGGAGTACAGTAGCCAAAGTTACCATGTGGTCCTGCATAATTTCTTTCTTGATGTATTGTGATAAGGCCTTCCTGAAGCCTTCTAATTGGTAATGTGTGACAGTTCTGGCTGTGTTAACTGGTACAGTAATGTGTGAGAGTTTGGTTTGTCTGATGCAGTGATACTGTATGCGGGTTAATCTCAGCAAGTATTCAGAACTGGACACATCAGTTTATGAGTGTTGCACAGATACTGCACATCAGTAAACAGCATACAAATCAAAAAATCAGAATGGGAAAGGTTGTTTTTCCCTACTTTTAATGGTCAATAAAAACTTTGATGTGAGGCAATGGAGGGAAAATGGTAATTTCATTAATGAAACGGATGTAGAGTCACCAGCTGTTTAGTTTTTCAGCCAAAAACCATTTTTCAGCCAAACAATATACCCTTTATATGATATTTTCTGTATGTCCTGCAAATTTAATCTGTCATCCATGAATTACCGTGACACACACTAACATAGAAGACAGTGGCTGAACCAAGCTGCTACACGGCTCTCCTGTGAGTAGCCTACCAAATCCCTGTGGTGATATAGTTACCGTGTCCTGCATATGTCATACATTTGACAACCCCCCACCTCAATTTGGAATCATGTGCTATGTCCCATATTTGAGCCAGGCAATGTTGTCAACCCTAAACAGATGTTCCTTCATCCTTTTCCAAAATAAATCAATAGGAATAACACATCTTTCTTCCCTTTGTTCAGATCCAGCTCTCCAGATTGCATTTGCGTCACTGTAATCGATAAAGAATAAATAGGTGTGCAGAGTTTGGTTCACATTCTCCATAGCATTTTAAAGGCCCTCGGTGATACAGCATGTGGTCAACATCGCGGTCATTGATTTTGCGCTGTAATTGGTACCTTTCTATCAACATGTCTGTTTTCTCACCTTCTGCCATCAACTGCCACTTAATTCTACAGGAATATTTCATGGCAGAAAAAATACAACATCATTCACCCAGTGTAATACTCTGTGACAGGTAAATGATGCTTTTTCCCCCCTGCTGAAGTGCCATTTAAGCCTAAGGAGACAACAGGGTAAATGTTTTGTTAATCACAGTATTGAAGCTGTGTTGGAACTGGACAGAGTGATAAGGGTAAGAGTCATAGGTTCACATGACTAGGTTAAAGGTCAGCATTGGTCCTCTAGTCTGGTTTTGCCTTAGTAGGCATACACCACATCAGCCCTTTAATTATGTTTATCCCAGAAAGATGTACAACTCATGCAGTTACAGGATTTCATGTGTCCCATTTTGCAATAACTGGAAAACACAATGAAATCAGGTCATGCATGAATAATTGAATAAACTGAAGCTTATGACTAAAACCCCGCAAACGTAATTTAGGTTGAACTAACCAAAATAAATGGCAGTAGAAAGCTGTCAGTGTAATTATATGCTGACTGACCATCCTGTGCCATACATACAGTATAAATGTGTTGATAGGATAGCATCTTAGAGGATATTATTGTCAACAAAAAAACAAATAAATATTGAGCTGCTTAATTCTGTCTTTGGGGGATTGCACATTTAAGTTTTAGGAGCAAGGTGTGAAAACATTGGAAACACAGTCTTCTTTTTTTGTTAAATGGGAAAAATAAGCAGAGTTGTTTTTTCCTCGCTGATTCTTGTTAACAAAAGAGCTTTGTAGCAATTTGTCTCTGGTCTTTTAAATTGCCTTTAGTTTTACTTGTGAAGCACTTTGTACCTGTCAGTTATTTTCTTTTCACAATTACTTGCATCTGTCATTGCAAAGAACGCCTTTGAAGGATTTATTAAACATTCTCTACGTTATTCACTAAAATGATGTTTATTCATGGTAAAAGGTAGGCCTACCTTAAATGGTCTGCTAGTGGAGTTCTATTAAATGTAATTTCTCTTTTCCTATGGCTGTACTAAAACACCTGTTACACGGATGGTCGGTCAGAGGATTTTACGATGAACTTTGGAGCGGAGACTCAACCTTGTGCAACCCAAGTGGGGTGTGTTATTTACAACATTCCCCGAGCTATTATACAAACATATATATATATATATATATATATATATATATATATATATATATAAACACACACACAAACGAATCGGCACATCAATTATATTCATTCAATTACACTCAACAAATTACTCCCACCAATTGTCAGCCACTGTTGAGAGCAAAATGACCTGCTTATATACGCTACACGGTATTTATATACGGACAATACCATTTCCATACAATATTCAATTCAAAATGACAGTATATATTTTACATATAGAAATCATTATACACGTGTTATCAGTTGCTACACTATATCTAATAATCCGATATCTAATTGGATATGAGAGCGTATTACGAATGCACTTCATGGTCTCCCCCCTTATAAAATAACCAATTCTTCCTGTCCAGCGCTTCCAATAAAATTGCACAGAATCGGTGACATTCGGATTACGTCATTCCCCTTTGAAAATGGAACACACGGAATAAACCATGGTTAGTAGCAACTCCTGCCATTGTGTTATTGAACATAGTATGCTAAAATAAACCAGTTTAATGTTTTAAACCAGATGTGTAGGCCTATGTTTAAGTGATTTGTAGTAGGTGGTGAGCAGATGTACTGTGAATGTGTGTGAGAGGACAACCTGGCAAACATAGATGGTGCGCGCTACATTTATGGAAGCGGCGTACTCGCGCCAAACAATCGCTAACAAGCAGATACAGTTAAAACGCGAACGTTTAAAAAAAAAAAAGTGTCCTAGCAGGAACGGAGGGTTCGCTCCGCTATAATAAATTTCCTGTATTTATACTGGAATAAAACTATAATGTTCTGTGTTTAAAATGATTTCATTTCAGTCCTTTCAAACACTTGCCACTGCAGTGCATTATCAACGTGAAACGCGAGTAGACCTACCATCAAACAGTATGTACATAACATAGCAGTAGAATCCACTACTTCTGTGCTACATACACTAATGCTGACACACTACTCCACCGAGACTTGCACAACTAAGGGCAAAAGTGTCTACAAGGGTTTACAAGAACAGCAGTATTACGGAAAATTGATGATTAACAGTTTTATTTATCTTATACTTATCCAGCTAAGTCCCAATGCGATAAAAATCTATGCAAGAGAGCCTTGATCCAGGAGGTTACAGCACACAGCATAATTAACTGTTAGATTCGGTAACCGTATAACAAGAAGTGGTGGATTCAGCTGTACTGCTTCTGGGTTTTTTTGACATTGTTTCAGTTTTAGCTACGTTTTCTCTTGACTCAAATATTTTTTTTGTGTGCGTTGAAATATATTTTACGTATTTATGAGTTTCTGAAGACATGCCAGCTGTACAGTAAAAAGAAAATCCACTTCAAGTCACTCCAAAGCAGCTTGTACATTATGCATCCTGAGGCTGTATTTCTGCATATTACTTGATTATTCTTGTACATCACACAACGTTTTTACAGATGGTCACCTGTAGCCATCTCTATCCTTGTTTGACTTTCAGTAAATTTCAGATTTTATTTTGGAACCTCCATTTAATGAAACATTGAGTATAAATGTAAAAGTTACAGTAATTTCTAAATAAAAGAGCTGTTCACTGTGTCCGTGCTAGCCAGAGGCCTAAGTGATGGAATTGACTTGTCTTCCCAAAGAACTAATTGCTCAGTAATGTTGTTGCAAGGCCAAAGCGGGTTTTCAGTCCATCTGGAGTTTATTAGTCGTCCTCCATGTCATGTTGAGCAGGAAAGGTGATGCACTTAAGTGTGTCTGTCCTCTCAGAAGTAGAAGGGTTCCAAAAGGCTCCACTGTTTTTCCATAGAACATACACTTCAAGGGTTCCTTGTCATGCAAAATGGTTCAATCTGCAAGCTTTTCAAACCGCCCATAGAGAGTTCCATAAAGAACCAAAAAGGTTCCCCTATGAAAACAAACCAAAGAACCCTTTTAGAACCATTTTATTTTCTGCAGGAATAACACTAAGTCACTTTCTGCATTGTAAGTCACTCTGTATAACTGATTAGTCTGCTAAATTAATGTAATGCAATATAATGTAATGCAAGAACTATATTATTCCTTTGTGCGTGTCAGACATGCACCTCCTGTTCATTTCATGAGCGGCTGTGCGTATTAAAGACAGGACTGGGAGCTGATCTCTTTAGCTGACTTACACAAATTCATCAATACACTCTAGCAGCCGAAAGCTTTCATCCAAAACCAAAGCCGCATTAGCATGCTGTGCTTGGAGCCGGTGCTTTATTCGTCCGTAGGGGGCAGGAAATCAGTTATGAAGGAGTGGTTGTTTCAGCATTGGAAGAGCATTAATGCAAAGGCCTGGTTCGTCTCTGTACTGTTGGCTGTTACCTAGTCCTTTATTAAACCAGGAAGCACAATGGAGCCTGCCTGACTTGGGAGAGGGGCTTACTGCAGCCAACAAACCCCTTCAGATTTTTATAAAGCTTAATGGCCTGAAGTCCTAATCTGAAGCATTCTCAACATGTATTTTTAAAACCATTTTTAAAAATGTGTATATTTAAAAGAGTACATTGATTTCTGCACCCTGGTCTAATGGATAGAAATGTTATAATGCTAAATAATACATGTTAACTGTGAAGAACAAAAAGAGTTTATAAATATAATGCAATGTGTTATGCTGTTCTTCTGGGAAAAGGATCTATTCTTAGTGAAGAGGATACTGTGTACTACCTGCTTGTGCACAGGGATAGACTAGTAATATCTTCTTGGTCTGCTTGTGTCTTTTAGTGTTGGCACAGTCAGTGTCAAATGTAAATGTATGACTATTTATTATAGTCATTGTTATATGTTAAACATTAAATGTTGGTGATTTCACAGGATTTTATTTTTTCTGTTATTATTCTGCATGATTATATGATTGTGGCAGTTACTGATGTCACTGCCAAAAGGCACATGCAGTATTTGGCTGATGGAACTGTGCACTCTTGCTTTTTTAGGTTCATCAAATCTTTATTTTCTCAGTGACCCTCAGCATTTTGAACCTCTACATTGATTTCTAGAGCTTTTAGACGTAAGGCAAAGTCCTGGGGGAGATTTGTGTGTCTTAAAAATGTATCTAATTAAAATCTGACCATAATTACTCCAATAAAAATCCATCTGTGAACTGGTTGCAGATTGAAGAAGATGTAAAACTGCTCATACAGTATCAGCTGGTTACATCGATACAATAAACGGTTTATCGCATTTTTGAACTTTTAAATGAAAGTACAGAAGTACAGGTGCTGCGTTTTATAGCGTTTAATGGGGGGTGGGGGAGGGGGGAGCGGAGGAGGGTGTGTGATGGTGTGAATTTATTTGGCTAATTAACTTTTATGTTCCGGATAACAGAAAAAGAAAATACGACCGCTGAACCGGGCCCTTTCACTTCTCCAGACAAATAAGCGCTGGACCTGTGCCGCGCCCGGGCTGGGTCTGCTGCTGTTTAAAGAGGGGAATTAATGGCCTTCATTGATATTCAGCATCTCAAACTCCACTGGCTCCCCGGTGCCAAGATCCATCTGGGCTTCATTTCTCTCTGCTCTGTAACCTGGACTGAGGAATCAGCGCATTAATCCAATTCATTTAATCACATTATTAATTATTAACATTTATACATTAATTTCCTTATTATTAATGACCATCATTTATGCATTCACATTATATCACTATGAATGATCTTTTATTCATTTGGTCATATAGCAATAGTAAGTAGTAATTTTCACTATTATATTTTATATTTTCTTATTATTAATATCATAAATTATGAATTCTAAATTCTGTCTCACTTAAAGTCAGTAGCCTGAACAAAGCTTTATGTCTGCAATCACACAGGGAGATGTTTTGATGAGGAAAAATATAGAGTGAAAAATAATGAAAAATGTTAGTCCACTGTAGGAGTTATGGGAGTGAAAAGTAGTGTGCTTCTAGAGGCTAGGGCAGTAGGGCAGTAGTGTGCTATTGAGGTTAGGGCAATAGTGTGCTATAGGGGTTAGGGCTGTAGGGCAGTAGTGTGCTATAGGGGTTAGGGCTGTAGGGCAGTAGTGTGCTATAGAGGTTAGGCTGTAGGGCAGTAGTGTGCTATAGCGGTTAGGGCAGTAGGGTGCTAGTGTACTATTTGTGTTTGGGCAGTAGAGCAGTTGTGTGCTATTAGGGGTTAAGGCAGTGGGGCAGTAGTGTGTTATTTGGGATTAGAGCGGGTGGGCAGTAGTGTACTCTTTGGGGTTAGGGCAGTAGTGTGTTATTAGGGTTTAGAGCAGTTGGGCAGTAGTGTGCTATTAGGGATTAGGGCAGTTGGGCAGTAGTGTACTATTAGGGATTAGGACAGTTGGGCAGTAGTGTGTTATTAGGGTTTAGAGCAGTTGGGCAGTAGTGTGCTATTAGGGATTAGGGCAGTTGGGCAGTAGTGTACTATTAGGGATTAGGGCAGTTGGGCAGTAATGTGTTATTAGGGATTAGAGCAGTTGGGCAGTAGTGTGTTATTAGGGATTAGGGCAGTTGTGCAGTAGTGTGTTATTAGGGATTAGGGAAGTTGGGCAGTAGTGTGTTATTAGGGATTAGGGCAGTTGGGCAGTAGTGTGTTATTAGGGATTAGGGAAGTTGGGCAGTAGTGTGTTATTAGGGATTAGGGCAGCTGAGCAGTAGTGTGCTATTACGGGGTATAAGGCAGTAGGACAATAGTGTGCTAGTAGGGCAGTTGTGTGTTGTGGGAGTTGGAGTAATAGAGTGCTGTGTGTGACCAATATTTTCTGATGGGAAGTCCTATCTCACCAATGAGACACAATAATGTCATATATAATACCTTCCCTGATTTGATAGTTTCACTTGATGGGCTTGAATTGGATCCAGATGTCACATGCAGTGTAATTCTGTAATGTAATGCAATACCAGATTTAGAGCTTTTTTTTGTTTTCCCGTTTCGTTTTTGTCTTTCCCTGTTCAGTGTAGACATCCTAGGGCTTAACTTGGATTTAGGCATAATTCCCACTGATTTCAAAAAATGCCAATCACTTATCCCAGAATTGAAATAATACCGACTTTCCCCATGCACAGAATATGAATCTGAATTACATTTGCAGCACAGCTTCCCGATATGCCAAAAAATGATAAGTCAACTATGAAGCGCGATTAGCTAAGAGGCGCCGTCATATGAAATCTGCGGCCATATAAATCAAATTCTTTTTTATTTTTATTATTTATTTTTTTGAACACACATTCTTAACTTCATCACAGTTTAATTAATATATGAACAGAGCCACAGTAATCAAAACAAAACTGCCACATTTCTGCGGAGTATTACAGCATCTACTTCCTGTGTATACCACACAGTCTTGATTATCATCATGCTGTCTGTTCCTTGTTATGTTAGGGAGTTTTAATGCATGCAAGTTCATTTTGTATAATTTTTTATGAGATGTGTTGTGGGCTGTGCCCCTGACCTTGTTTTACGGTCACCACATGTTGTCCATTAGCAAACATAAATTGCTGTTTTGTTGCTGATCAAAATCATCTCAGATATAAAAAAAATTAATAAAACATAAACCATCTTCCGCTAGTTAATTTTTTTCCTGATCGAAGCTGCAGTGGATTAATGTACCTCTTTCATATTTCTGGTCCTGTACTCCAGTATAGTGCACACTTAATGTCATCTTTTAAGCATCAGGTTGCCTCTCAGTCTAGCTTTTTAATGTGACCTTCCGTTAATGGTGAAATTCAATGTGAGTAATGTGCAACATGCAGTGTAGTACTTCAAATATGAGCCAGTTAATCACCAGTGAATCACAGTAAGCTTGAAATTTACAACAACGATAATGGAATAATTCTAATAAAAGTGATTCCGCACTCCTGTGGAATTGATTCTTAAACAGGAAAAAAAAAATTCTGAATTTGATTACAGTTAAAACGAAACTCTCCCGTGGAGGTCCATATGGCCATTATTAATCATTTATTAATACAGTATCTACAGTATAATCTATAAGATGACCTCCTGTACAGGGTGACTGACAGTATAAAATGTTTATGTAAATGTGTACATAGTGCATTTCTGTGAGCTTTCAAGCGGAATACTTATCAATCAGGCTCCATGGACACCTTCTGGGTCCTTCTCATGTCCTCATAACTGTCAGGTGCCAGCAGTCGTTCTGCACCGGCTGTGCATTAAGTGTGCTCTTCCGATGCACTGACTGCACAGCTCAACTGGGGGGGGTGGGGGCATCAGAAATGAGCAGGGGAGTCTGGCAATATATGCTTCAGAGGACACAAGTGCTGGTCTGACTTCTGCTGAACTGACAGTGTGTTGTAGTGCTGTATAATAGCCTTCTCGCTTTGTTATCTTTTGCATGCTGTCCAGCGTTTGAGATGGATGTGCTCCGTAATTGAAGGTAGCTCAATAGCCGTGTATCACTGAAAATGCTTTATGGTATTTCAGGTTTTTTCGCTCTTGATCCTGGGCTGGATGACAGTGATACGTGGAGGATTACAGTTGAAAGGCTGCATTAGGGATAAATAGGGGATTAGGATTCCTGTCCATCTAACTGTGACCCTGTCAACTCTCTCTCTCTCTCTCTCATCCTGATATGACTGTGCTGCTTAGAAAACAACACCCCTTGCATCATCAACACGTTCTTCTGTAAACCATGACAAAATGGGGTCTGAGTAAGAGACTTACGGCTACAGAGGCTATGATTAAGTTAAGTGCATGGGGAAAGGACCCTGGAGAGTAGAGTAGTGATGTGAACAGTACTGAGCGCAACCGAGTTTGATGCTACTTTAATAAGCACTGTTGCTTTGACAGGAACTGAACTGAATGTGTGAAAGAGGATGAGTGCATCATTATTTTCTATTGATAGATGCATTATGTAAGGTCAAAATATCTTTCTGTCCTTTTACTGATTTTAAGCTAAGTTATGAACATCATCTTCTTTTAAGACTAGGAAATAGGTGCGCCTACATCAGAAACAAGTCATTTAGCAAAGTCTGTTTACCAAGTCATAACTTGTTGGCTGTTATTCTTAGGTTATGGCGAAAGACTGGTCGTTTTGCCCAGTAATTAAAATGATACAAAGTATAGCTCAAATTACTTATGCACACAAACCTTTTTCTTAATCATTTTTTAATTTAACTCATTGTTTGCACAAGCACACTTAATGACATTGTATGTGAAAAATGTAGGTCGTTTTGTTATTGCAAATGGCTGATGTCTGTCCATTGATGCATTTAGGGAGATTAACCCTCTTTCTGCTCCCTCTGATGGAAGGGACTGCATGTGTGTGGGAGATTAACCCATCTTCCTGTCTCTCTTTCTCTGACAGGAAGAAGAATCTTATGTGTGGGTCTGTGAGAGATGAACCTTTTCCTGTCTTTGTCTCTTTTTCTTTTTTTCCTTGTTCTCACTCTCTCTGACAGGAAGTAGTAGTAGTAGTCCTATGTATGGGAGATTAACCTTCCTCTCTCCTTCTCTCTCTGGCAGGAGGATGGACCGTATGCGTGGGAGGAGGGGAGAAGGGACTTGTCAGAGATCCGGAAGTTCCTTGGACAGAAACAGAACAAATTGCCATGGAAACCAGAGGTAAGGTGGCTCCTATATGGGTGGCACATTTAATTGGCTGCAAGTCTTTTCACATCACCATGGTCACAAAACATACTGTGCTGTGCTATTCATGACAGGGTAATACAACACTGCATCGTTACGCCCTAGGCAAAGGCAGTGTGTTCAGTGGGCAGTGGGTGGTTGTTCTAAACGTGTAACAGTTTAACATGTGACTCTTGTGAGCGATTGACGTTTCACTTCTTTCCTTTTAAACATGGTGGCTGTATATAATGCTGTGGTGTGTTCGCTCTGCCTAACGCACCGGTGTGGCGCATGCCCTTGTCAGCACAGAGCCTGCCTCCTTGTCCTCTCCCCTGATCTCCCAGGGGGTGTCTTCCCCCATCCCATGTTCCTGCAGCATCCACGATAAAATTAGAAGAGCAGGTGGTCTATGAGGGCAGACTGTGCTTTCCCTGAGAGAGAGGCAGAGAGAGAGAGGGAGAGAGAGACAGAGAGAGAGACTTCTCTAACACAGAGGGCAGAATTACTGCGCCAGTCTCACAGTCTCACGCTTCTGCTGAGAGAGAAGCTTTTTAATGCAGAAGGCACAATTTCTGTGACGGCGCAGAGCAAGCCCGCTGCTCTGCAGTTTTTAAGGAGGTGGCAGTGTGCGGGGCAGGGGAGGGGGCTTTCATAAACAGGTGTGCATTCAACAGAGACAGTGTCCTCTGTGAACAAAGTTTTCAGTTGAACGATTTCAGGCTGAAGGTTATATTTTGTTTGCCTCAAATTAATTAAGATGGATGTGACAACGAGAGAGATTGTTTGTTAAAGTCAAAAGAAAATGTTACGTTAATTAAAATGATTCTGCAAAAGCCAAATTACTGCTCGCTGCATTCTGTCAGCGTCCTCCCCTCTGGCAGCCATTTTTGTTTGCTTCAGGAATGTTTTCCAAATTACTTAATGAGATCAAATCAGGTTGTTCTTTCAGGGGACCAGGCAGGGCAAGGAGAGGCACCATGATACCTGGCACTGATGCAGACAGTTTGGACCTGACCCTGATCCATGGGTGGCCAACCCAGCCCAGCAGAGAGAAGCACAGAGTGTGCCGGTTTTCATTGTTACTCAGCAGTTGTTAATTGATCAATTAAAGAAAGTTGTTTACAAAGTTAACTCATTTAGTTACTTTGGTCAAAATCATTAGCTGATTTTGAGGCGAACAAAGGCAACCAATAGATGCTGTGACTTTCCAGTAGCAGGGTTGGCCACCTCGGATTTAATGTTCTGTCAGCAACGTAAGGCTCAGATTTTTGGACTTCACGCCAGCAGGAGGTCAGACCAGGTGGAATATTGGGGTCTGCCGCAGGTGTCTGAAGTGGCTGTCCTGCCAGAACACAAGGGGAGGGAGACGTTTCAGCTTTAACTGCTAAAAAAAAAAAAAAACAGGCTATGTTAAAAAATAACTCCAAGGACACAGATTCTTCTGTTTTTTTCCGGATGCCACTGAGCTGTGGAGTACCGTTTCACACCTCTGTTTGCTGTTACAGCAGCTATTGCTGCGGGTCCGCACTAAAAAAAAAAAAAAAAAAGACTCACAATCTCAAAATGCAGTTTCAGCGGCTGCGGTGTCCAAATTTGACAAGTGGCTATTCGGATTAATGCGTATTTATCTATTCCTCACACGTTTGGATGCATTTCCTCTGGTCTGCAGTTGAATGTGCTCACAATGGCTTTAAACTGCAGTCCTAAGCACGCTTCTCCTATCAGGCTTTGCATTATTCATGTCTTTGTGGGGGAGTTTTCATCCAGAGCAGCGAGCACATGCAACACACAAACACGCAGGTGACTTTGTTCTATATGTGGTCTCTGTATAATATATATGATGGGGTAATAAAACCACATAAAACCTACTGCTTCAGAACAGGCCCATTAAATGTATTGATTGCGTATTACCTGGCGGTGCATAGGGTGACTGAATTAGCGCACTTGAAGGCTCTGTCCTTGATGCGCCATGAACAGTTTGTTAGCCTAGCTGACCCATCGCTTCCTGGCACAACCGCAGCTCTTTACGAGCGCAGTGCTGACGGCGTCGGAGTCACATTCCGGCGACAGAGTGCCGTAGTGCCAACCCCGCTGCCAAACCCCATTTCATCATAATGAAGAGCGCTCTGGTGAGCCGTTGGCTGGCTCATTACTCCTCCTGTTGATTGGATTGTTTGCGGTTTGCAGGCAACGCTCCCCGGAGAGCTGATGATTATTATATTATAGTCTGGTGTGAATAATACTTTGTTGTACCAGACACTCTTGTTTGGTGTATTAATTTAAATCCTTTCATGTTACGCTGTAAAAGTAATTTGTGCATAAATCTTCTGCTTGATATTTTGTCCTTTTTTTACCTTCCGCTCTCATGCTTTGCTGCTTTTCAGCATGTTTTTAACCCAACCAATCGGAGCACATTTCAGAAGTACCCAAAATATCTAAAAATATAATTCTCCCCTCTGATCACGTGGCTCATGGTGTGGGATGTCTCATTCTGACACAGAAATGAACTTTATTTTCGCTGTATGATTTATGAGCGCTGCTTCTCTCCTGTTATTGAATGCCATTTCATATCATCACCCTGGAAAGAAAAATATCACCAGCCATTCAGTCCACCCTAGCAGTTCACGGAAAGTGCTTTACATTCTCATAGAACTTCTCTATCTGAACTCGATGTGAATATCCCCCAGAGCAGAAGAACCAGATTATAAGTCTGTGGATGAGACCCGTTTGCAAATATCACTCACTGTAGATGAGATGCAGAGGTATTGCGAGTGACAGATGAAAAGGAATGGTTGAGTAGCAGGTGAAGATCGGCTTCACGTCAGAGCTGCCTGTGAACTCCAGGTGACCTACATTTCATTACCATGGCGACGCATCGTCTCCCACTGTTACAACGCAGCTCACAGAGATGGGGCAAGCAAAGACAAACAAATGTTGGTTTCCATGTCTGTTCAGTTTTGAGTTTTGAACAGTTGGAAGTTTACAGGAATGATGGCAGGGACTTGAATTGACCTCATTTCACCTGGCTTAAGGAAAAAATTTAAAACCGCCTATGGTTTGCCTGCAGACGGGGCTGTCTTCAAACCTCTTTGAAGGGATGATGTTTTTGAGGGTAGAAATGAGGAAGATATCGCTTTTTATAGTAGTTACAAAACAATTAGCAGTTGGAATAATTTTATTTGCTGTCTCCACCAAAACTACTTAAAATCCCTGAAACGAACGATATTCTTTTTTTGAATAAATTCTGTGCTGTAATAAGGAAAGCCGTGTTCTTAAACGTGTACTGTAAATGTTATATATGGTGCCTGTGATGCCATTAGTCTCTATGTGCCCTCCCTCTGAGCCCTGAGGGCAGATGAGACTGTAGCTGCAGATGTAGTCATAAGTGTGTGTGTGTGTGTGTGTGTGTGTGTGTGAGTGTGAGCTCTGTCTATATGTGTCTGTGTGCGTGTGGGGTTCGTGTGTGTGGGTGCGGGCTCTGTGCATGTGTGTGTGTGTGTGTGTGTGTGCTTGTTTGTGTCTGTGGGCTGTTTGCGTGTGTATTTGTGTGTGTGTGTGTGTGTGTGGGCTGGCGCTGTGTGTGTGTGTGGACCTAGGCTGACATGAGACGGCATTTCATTCTCTTAGAGCAGTGTGTGCTTGTCTCTGGAGGATTTCAGGATGTTTGAGGGATGGCAGCTGGTTTATTGGGTTGGTGTTCAGTGGGAGAGTTGTGTGGGAGGAGAAAGCACTTCAGGTACTTATTGAATGTCACCTTCATGACAATACTGCATGCTGGGGATGTCATCCCCCAGTGCTCTCTCCTCCACCTCACAGGTTAATGCAGTGTCACATCCTACGTCACAGTTTAGTGCAGTGCCACACCCTACATCACAGGTTAGTGTAGTGTCACATCCTGCATCACAGGTTAGTGTAGTGTCACATCCTACATCACAGTTTAGTGCAGTGTCACATCCTGCATCACAGTTTAGTGCAGTGCCACACCCTACATCACAGGTCAGTGTAGTGCCACACCCTACATCACAGGTTAGTGTAGTGCCACTCCCAACATCACAGGTTAGTGTAGTGTCACATCCAACGTAGATGAGTATAGTATCATGCCGAGCCTCGCATGTGAGTGTAGTGCACGCTCTGCCTCACAAGTGAATGTATTGTGACAGTGTAGTATAATGGCTCAGGAACTGAGCTGTAGGACTTAAAGGTTCAGTTGTGCTGGCTGTATACATTTAGTGTATATTTTAAAAATAAGAGCAATGTATGCTTCGTAAGTTGCTCTGGGTAAGCGTCTGTGAAATGCCTAATAAAATAAATGAATTCACTGGTATACCGTCTTATTGGGGCCTGTGCTGAAGCATCTCTCCATTTTGTGCGCTGGGCAGACAGGCAGCTTGTCAGTCATAGCCCTGTGACAGTGCAGTGTAAAATAACAGTTCCTGAAGTGTGGGACAGATTTGATCCCCGAGAGGCGCTGGGAGTTCAGTCTGAACTGTGAATACCATTATTGGTCTGTGACTGGGGCTGCAGCTTCTTAGCCCTTCTGTTTTAAACGGCCTCTGATGCACAGCCGGCCGTGTTTTACAGCCTCCGAAGCAGACTCCATTTCACGTTCCTGTTGTTTTCCTTTACAATGTAACACATCCCTGGCCACCCCGGGACCCTGGAGCCAGCGGCTGCTGTTGACACATAAAACGCTTGGAGGCTTTCGTACACCGAGCCGGGCGTTCCTGATGCACGATTCTCTCTGATGCTTTTCCCGCAGTACAAAGGACAGGCAAACCTCCATGTGTTTGAAGACTGGTGCGGCTCCTCCGTAGCTCAGCTCAGAAAAAACATTCACTTTCCCCTGTATCCTCACGTAAGTAGCACATCTGATCTGTGTGTCTGCTTCTCCATGTACGCCGAAAGGCCAGAATCGGCCGTGCAATTATCAGCCGTACTGAACAGTGCTCGAAAATCAACCATCTTTGCTGTATGTTATACATGTGTGTTTGTGTTTGTATATTCTATGCAGGTCTGTATTTGGTGCATGATGTATGGGTGTGTTGTTTTAATTACAGAGCAGAACCACAGTGAAGAAACTGGCAGTGGCTCCAAAATGGAAAAACTACGGCCTGAGAATTTTTGGCTTCATCCACCCTTACAGAGATGGTGAGAGATCAATATTCCTGATAACATCCACGATCAGTATCCCTGACTGCAATCAATATCCCTAATCACATCCACAATCAGTATCCCTAACAGCATTCAATAACCCTGATCACATCCACAATCAGTATCCCTGACTACAATCAATATTCCTGATAACATCCACGATCAGTATCCCTGACTGCAATCAATATCCCTAATCACATCCACAATCAGTATCCCTAACAGCATTCAATAACCCTGATCACATCCACAATCAGTATCCCTGACTACAATCAATATTCCTGATCACATCCACAATCAGTATCCCTGACTGCAATCAATATCCCTAATCACATCCACAATCAGTATCCCTAACAGCATTCAATAACCCTGATCACATCCACAATCAATATCCCTGACTACAATCAATATTCCTAATCACATCCACGGTCAGTATCCCTGATCACAATCAATAAACCTGATAACACCTAGAATCAGGAACCCTGACCACAACCAAAAACCTTGATCACAAACGTTGGTTACAGTCAGTGAAGAGGCTGGATTGTGGGATTGCTTTGTTTAGCTGATTCTTACCTACAGGAGATTTCCAGTTTGCTGTGGCCTCTGATGACAACTCTGAGTTCTGGCTGAGCCCGGATGAGAGCCCGCTCAACGCCCGGCTGCTGGTGTACGTGGGACGCGTAAGTTTGGCACCCATGTATGCCTTTAAATTAAAATATCTATCAATGGTTAATGATCAACCTATCATCAGTATATCGCTCATTCTACTGTAAATCTGTATTTTCCATATAATCCTTTGCACTCAAGCTGCCACAGAGCACCTCTAAGAAAGCGAAAAACAGACAGCTTGCGATTACGGTTGCATTCCTAATTATGTAACCTTGCAATGTAATTTGCTGACCAGGCTGTGTTTACCCCATCTTGAATTAGAGAGCTGAGAGCACTTGGTGTCACAAGGTCCTGGGGAGACGATGTTGTGTGTGTTCACTCTGAAGGGCCTGATAGCATAGCGGCTAAGGCCTCAGGCCTTGTTGAAGGTGGTCTGTGTAGCTCTGTTTCTGTGCTGAGACAAGTATGTCTGTTAATCATGGAACCCGCTCTGCTTCCGCATTAGTCTACCGCCTCTTTATGGGGGGGTTAAATAATGGATGCTCTTTGGTACAGCACATATGCTTTAATTTTTAAAAATTTCACAGATAACATGGAAAAATTATTGAGGCGTACATGCGGCGATATGTAAATGTGTTGAGTCGTGTCATAAAACATGAGTTTTAATTTAATCACATGATCTTAAGGTCAGCTACATATATTTCACGTGTCATCTTAGCGGGGTGGCGTAGAAAGAGCTAATGGCCATCCCAGCAGTCTGAACTAGCCGTGTGTGTATATGTGAAGGGGTTGCGTGGAGAGGCCTTATGCTCCGTGTTAGGTGCTCAGTCGTGCGCGGCTTCCTGGAGCGGTGATGAAACAACGTCATGTTCTGTTACGGGTTACGCGCTTGATGCTGCGGGGGGGGGGGGCGGAGTTTTCAGAGCGCGCACAGCGCAGGATGTTGTACCGCTGCGCGCCCCCCCCAAGCGGCGGCCGTCTCAGCACTGTGGGGACAATGAAGAGAGGGGGGTCAGTCACGTGGATGTGCGAGAGAGGCCAATGCACCTGACCCCCCCCCCCCTTCCAGTCCTGTGTGAGAACACTGTCACCTGAGAGCTGCAGGAACACATGGCTCACAGTATGTGGAAAAAGTGCAAACACCCCAGGTGCTCTGCTCCCTGATTGGCTGCTGATGGCATATCAGCATAGACTCTTTTAACATAGGAAGCACCCAGTGGAAAGCAATACTGTAATTGGATGATCCTTGTAATACTTGAGAATATTGTTGTATCATTGTGCAGTATTCTGCGTATGTTAAGGGCGACAATTACTTGGTCTTACATAATTAATAAATAAAAACAAAGGAAGCTGCATAGTTTTCCCCGAAGAGCCCTCTTTTTAGAACTTTTTACAAAATGGCCGCCTCACACGCCTGATTTTAACTCATGTTCATTGCAATCACCAGCAGGTCTGCAGGTGGCCTTAATAAATCGCAGATTCTGAAACTATTGGCTGTTAGACTGGAGGTAGAGGTAGACTGGAAATATTACTTTTAAACAGAAGATGTTCGCTTATGACATTTTAAAATATTTTAATCATTAAACAAATTCATAGTGAAGAGGCCTTCATCTACACATTAAGTCTTTATGAATGTGATGCTCAAGGCGATCTAAAGGTGATTCATATTAAACGCAAGAGAAAGGGTACAGGACATGGTAAATGGAGTTGGCAGCAATACACTGCACTTGGACTGCTGCAAAGCTTGCTGGGAATTACATATCATGGATGAGGTCAAAAAGGCTCCACCAAGGGCTTTAATGGAAATTTGAGGCCTGCCAATAGCTAATTACAGTCTCACTAATCACTAATTACAGTGCTGCTAATTGCTGATTACAGTCTTGCCATTGAGTGCTGATCACCAGCCCTCCTGGGAGCGAGTACTGTTTGTGTTAAATGCACTTAGCTCCGGGGTCAACAGGCTTTGCGCTTGTATTGTGTTGCACACGGTCTGGGGTGCAGACGGTCAGCGTATTGATTTACTCTGACTTGAAGCAGAAATGTTCACTGAACCCACGCGGGCACAGACAGTCTGCAGATGACCTAGCTTACGATACCAGGGGATCCTTTTTCCCCGAACGTAGATCTGCAGCAAACACAACACAAAACGCAGATCGACTTCCCCGCACAAGCCGCAATCTGGACCCCCTGGTCTCCTATGCGCGGTGAGGTATGTGCATTGCGAATCTGGCTCGTGATTAATGGTTTATCACTGTGCACCTACAGTATGCGATGTGCTGTAGGGACACGCTGAACGGTTGGCTATGCATCTTTCTGTTGCGCTCCTCCAGTCCCTGGGAGCCAGGGTATGTCAGATGAGGAACAGATGGGGAAGAGAGCGCCATTACGGCTCTAATCCTGTGCTTCAGTACCTTTTCGTCCTCCTGTCAGTGGTGCGTTGAGGAGAAATTAGTTTCCACAGGGTGATCCTTCCTGTGGAGAATGAGCTCTTCTCCTGGACACCAAACTCTGGTCGGTGTGGGTGTGTGCCTGCAAGGGGGCACTGGTGGTGTAGTGACATCAGTCACCACAATCCATATCTGCTCCAATCACATCTTCGCACCTGTCGCAACCGCGGTAATAACCCTCTCCCTTCTCTGTAATTACCCCGGGTCCTTATTGACTGAGAGCTTGTTCATGCATCTAAATTTGGATGTTTTTTTGTCATGTGAAACCATGTGCTTCATGCAGCTGAAAACAGCAGATTCAACTCTGATGAACAATGTTGTTGTACAGACAGGGTTTTTAAAAAAAAATTGTAACTGAATTTGAATAATTACATGTGTTCTGAAGGATCCTGTTTCCGCTGGCTATGAAGAGTGGCATTTTCAGATTCTGCTGAAAATCAGAGGAGACGATAACAATGTTAGCCTAGATCGAAACGCGTTCGGCTGTTCCTCTGAACCCGGGGCCTCAAACTCCTGTTCCGGAGGGCTGCAGTCTCTGCTGGTTTCTGCCATTTCCTTTCAATCAGCAGTCAATTTAGGCCGGGGAAATATGGCGTGAAGGCTCTGTAGCCAATCTCCGACTTAAACGAAGCACTTAAGTGCAGGAACACATCACAAACCAGCAGACACAGTGACCTGTCAAGGATCTGAGCTTCAGTTCTGATTGGCTGGCTGGTGGTGATTCTAATAAAGCCACAGCTGGAGTAGGTCTGCTGTAAGTCCAGAAGCCAGTGCTGCAGGAACACGTCCGCTCTTATGATTCACTGCATCCTGCCTGACTTTCCTATGTAGAAGAGTGGATTAAGCAATAACATAATTAACTTACGTCTAACTAACTTACATTTGTCCTCGCCTTTTTGTTTTTGATCATACAGAGGGTTAAGTTACCCTAGAAATATAATTATCTTACATAAAACGGAGTCTGATGTCCCTGTGGAAAGTACACACAGGGGTCCATTCAATCTAAGTGCACTCAGGCTTTATCTTGTAATCCGAGCACCTTTATACTTTAAACGCTCACGTAATATTATTAATGAATTTCAGTAATCACTGGCAATAACATATCTGTTGCTGAAATGTATTATCCACAGTTATGGGCAATTCAGCATATTAAATGAATACTGCCCTTAAGAAATTACAAATTACTAGTTTATATTTGCCTTTTTTCGATATTTTAACACCTACAGGCACAGTTGTTAAGCCAACCCACACTCACTTCCACTGAAAGTGATCCAGAGGATTTTGGTTTTATTCGGTTGATCAGAGCTTTGTGTTTGTCTCATAGTAGTGGGCGAGAGTAGCACAAATGTGGTAGTACCCAAAGAATAAGCATAGCCTTGCAATATGGTAGATTATATGTGAATTAATAGTTGTTTCCGTTTCATTTTAAGGTGTGTAATGCTTGTTGTATTTGCCTTGGTAATAAAAGAAACCTTTCGGTGTCTGGGGCCTTTATTTCGACTAATACCTGGGAAATATATAGTATGATACATTTACAGTTTGTGACTGCCTTGTGATTCCTACCTTACAAGTAATCGCACAGAAACTTAAATGCATATGCAGTACATATGCACAAGCTTACAGTGTGTGGCAGGTTGACAGGTTGCTTAATTGGCCTGCCCTGTGTGTTCCAGCGAGGGTCGGAGTGGACGGCTCCAGGAGAGTTCAGCAAGTTCAGGTCCCAGAGCTCCAAGTCCATCCAGTAAGTACCTGTCCTATGCTACCGCTACACACCTGCTGCCTGTGTATAATATCACACCGTTCACTGTACCGGCCACTAGTCATGATGGGTTACAGAGACAAGAATCCCCAACAGCTTATGGTTCTGTTATGGGGAGCAAAGTAATTAAACTAAAAATTATGGAATTGTTGATTGGATATTTTTATATAAAGCAGTAAATTGATCCTCTTAAATGGAAATGAAAGAACTCTTTAATGAAATGTCAAAAAGAACTAGGATACATTGTTTCATATTACAGAACACGTAATGCTCTATACAGACACACGTCTACACACACAGACAGACACACACATGCATGCAGACATGCTCACACACACATACTTCTTCCATTTTCTCATTTTCCTGAGCACATACTGGAGTCTGCTGGCTATGTAGTGGAGGTTGCCATGGAGTTTGTGAAAAACAGGAGGCTTTGGTACATCTCTCTCTGGTCCAGAGTAGTGTAAGGATGATGGACAGACAGAGAGAAGTAGGGATGGCTGAGCGAGCGAGTGAGAGAGAGAGAGAGCTTTGCGATTGATGGGCATAGGAGAACGAGTGGAAACGAGTGAATGGAGCTCTTTGTTCACTCCCACAGGAAATCCTCGTCTCATTACAATCACAGGCTTTATGTCTGAACTGGCCTCCTTTCAGTCACTGTTTGTCCTTAACTCTTAAGGCTTACCGAATATTCATTATTTTCAACACAAACGCCATTTGTCAAGTCCTTTCTGATGATTTTTAAACTCAACAAACTTGTTGAAAATCCAACACGTTTTTTTCATCTGCAGCCATTCATCGAGGTAGCACGGTTAGCTTGCAGCCTGTAGATATCGTCTATCTGTTTGACTATCCCTTTTTTCATTGTGACAGACAAATGTGAATTAAATATGTGATTGAAGTAGTTCTTCTGGAGTTCATCCTTCCAGCATGTAGGTGCAAATCACCACAAGGCTATCTTTAAAAATATTATATTTGCAGAATATACAGTGGAAACATGCCTGGCTGCTGTGCCTAACCTTGGAGGGCCATCGCTAATGGCCTGATGTCCATTTTCAAAATCACTCGTGAGTGTTTCCTGAGTGGAATCTGCGTGTTTATCTTTATCCTGACTCCGGTGTATCTGTTCATTGGCACTTGGTTGGGTGGTTTTACTGAGTGAGATGCCAAACAAAATGATGTGGTTGTAACGGAAGATGCTTAGGGGAGGGTAACCCCATTCTTCATTTCACTATGCGATATTGTTCACTTTAATCTTCCCTTCAAGGTGAGAATTCAGTCAGTGAGGCTGACTGGCCTGGCTCAGGTTTACTAGTGTATAGTACTGAATAATTCACAGCCACTGTCAACGTTTAACGATTGTGTTAGAATATTTTATCACAGGGAAATGATGAAATATTTTGGAAGCAAAGACAAGGAGCTCAGTTTCTCTTTTTGTCTGAAATGTCAAGTTCACAAAAAGACATTAATCTCTGTTTGTAGAGAACTGCCTCAATATAGAATACTTGTTTGGGAATATCTCAGCTGCGTGGTCTTCAGTTTACCCTATACTACACAAGCACTACTTTGGTACTGGTACTAGTACCTCTAGTTATAATATGAACAGGCTTGTTTTAATTTGAGCTCACTAGTTATGATGTGATGAGACTGATATTACAATATGTAGGCTGTAGTTTTAATGTTGGCAGGCTATAGTTTGACGTGAACCAGCTCTTATTGTGATGTGAGCCGACTCAAGTTAGCACTGAAATGTAATGCACACTGATTCACACACCACATACTGCTCAGGGTTCGAGTGAAGTAGCTTTTCTTTTAAATTACTTTCCATACTGTTATAGAGTTCGATAGGAACGAAAGGTTAGCCAAAATGCCTTATTTTACCCCTTAGCACCTTTAAGTGTTTAATTAGGGGGGCTCCTCCACACCTCCGACACTCTTTCGGTCTCTGTCACGCAGGACCTATCTAGTTTCTGTGCGTTTTAGGTTCTATGCACTTGCAGTCTCCCGCTGCTTGCAGCTGCGTTGGCTGCTACTCTTAGGCGTTTGTGAAACACGTGCCACTGTCAGTCTTTCACTGGGATCCTTTGCTCGAAGGTGTGGAGGGAATGAGCTACTGTCCTTTGATGGAAAAAAGCAGATTCAGTTACATTACATTACAGGCATTTAGCAGACGCTCTTATCCAGAGCGACTTACACAACTTTTTACATAGCACTTTACATTGTATCCATTTATACAGCTGGATATATACTGAAGCAATGCAGGTTAAGTACCTTGCTCAAGGGTACAACGGCAGTGTCCTTACCCGGGAATCGAACCTGCGACCTTTTGGTTACAAGCGCAGTTCCTTACCCACTGTGCCACACTCCGAGCCATTCGAGAGAAGCCATTCGAGATGTGGAATTCTCTGATGGGATGGCCATTAATTAGAGGGTAAAAATGCAGAGAACCATGGGTAAAAATACAGATGGCAGAAATTTTTCAGATCATTCCTGTGTGTGTGGGCGTGCGTGTGTGTGCATGCGTGCATATGTGTGTGTTTGTGTGTGCGTGTGTGTGTGTGTGCATGCACGTGTGTGCATAACTACACTTTATCCTGTCTTGTATTTATCTACTTTGAATTGTACGTTCTTGAGAGAGGGTTTCCACATTTGTGATCCAGGACACAGGCGGCAGCCGAGCATTTTTCTCTCCTGGCCTTGGTTCCTGTTCTCATTTAAACAGCTCCCCTGTTCCTTTGTGTGCCGGAGTTGAGCCCGTGGTGTGTGTTCTCGCCTTGTTCTGTTAAGTGTGCTTGGCGAACTGCCATTTGATGCCTCGCACGTCTTCAGCGAGTGAAGCACTCGGGACCTCCGCTGCAGCTGTTCCCCGGCTCCAAACCTGGACCCTTCGGCATCTTGTTGTCTGCCTTTCTGCGGGCTGCAGAAGCCCTGTACGTGTGTACATGTTTGTGAGCGCACCCTTCTGATGGGGGCTTTTATGTGGGCAAATAGTCTCACCTTCTCCAAACTGACTGACCTGTACTACTGCTGTAAAACTGAGCTCATTCAGGTCTTTTGGCCAGGAATCAGTGCGGGCTGATTCTCACACGCAACCATATTCGTGCACACATACATACGCATCATCGCTCTGTGATGACGTGCCTCTTCCAGCTCACATCTGCCCTGAATATATGGCACCTCTAACCTGCTTCTTGTCTCTCTTAAGCAGGCAGAGAGGGTGGGGGATTGAGTTTCAGAAAAATGTGCTGACTTGGTGGGCTGGAATCCTGTAGTGACTCTGCCATCCAAAGCTCCTGCACCCCCTTGTTAACTTATTTTAAAGTTTATTAAGCTGCCTTAGACAAAATGGCCGCGATAACAGGTAGGATTTGACAGCCCTGGCAGCGCAGTGTAAATGTGCTTAAGTGGATCTACTCTTTGGCTGACTCAGCAGTTCTTTCTAAGGTGGAGTCAGATAGAGAGGACTAGAGAGTGCAGTGGGGAAGTGTCCTGAGCCATATTAACATGACCAATACTGATCAATATTACAGTAGCAGATACCAACCAATAATAAAATGGCGGAAACTGTCCATTACTAATTGGTATTAAAATGGTTAATGGGAAGAGTCCTGATCCTTATTAACATGGCCAATACTGATCAATATTGTAATAGAAGATACCAATAAATACTGATCAGTATTAGAATGTCCATTACTGATTGGTATTAAAATGGCTAATGGGAAGAGTCCTGATACTTATTAACATGACCAATGCTGATCAATATTACAATAGCAGATAGCAGTCAATACTATAATGGCGGAAACTGATCAATATTAAAATGTCCATTACTAATTGGTATTAAAATGGCTAATGGCAACAGATATTTAAATGGCTGATCCTAATCAATATTAAAATGAAGAGACTAATTAAAATAAAGGAATAACATCTGGTGTTTCTAGAACTGTGTTGACATTTCAGTCCTACAGTACTCAAGTTGTGTGTGTGTGTGTGTGTGTGTGTGTGTGTGTGTGTGTGTGTGTGTGTTGGAACCCGCCAACACACATCTTAGATTGATATTTGTAGTCAGCTGTTGCTTGTCTGTTGCATCTCAAACCAAAGCGGAGGCATCCCGATCAGGGAGAATGCACCTTCAACCACCGTTGCCCTTAGCTTCCCCTATTGACACTTCCCGCCATTTTGGGTAAACATGTCCCAACAACCACCCCTCTTTAGTCACTGAGGTCTCTTCGTATTTCTGTGTTAGCCAAAACAACGGACAACTAGGAAAGCAGTTGCTTTCAATATGCTTTGTATCCCTTATTTATTCAAGTTCTTCCTTTATTTTATAGACATACATACTGTATACGTATGTCTATATGGTGAATCCCATCCCTCTCTCTCTTTCTACAGTGACACCACCATCTCCACCCCTTCCCACTGTACATCACAAACCGTAAATGATGCCCCCCCCCCCCCCCCCCCCCCCAGCAAAATGCATTTCAGTTATAAACACTGAGTGCTTTCACTGAGTGAAAACAGCTTTTTACAGTGCAGATTTGCCCCTGGCTTTAATCTACAAAGCGCTCGGCTAGAGATACAGATGACGCTAAGCGCTCTGGTGCATACATGTGGGACAGTAACATTTCAAAATAGCTGGTTAATGAAAAAATGGGCTTTCAGCTGTCCGTTGAGGTAGGCCCCAGAGACATTACAAGACGTCCATTCTTTTTTAAAAGGGTTTTTTTCCCTCCACATGCTGGTATTCATGAGTTCAGCAACAGCCATTAGAGAAAGACATCTCTCTACAAAAGAAAGAGATCGGGGGGGGGGGATAAGCAAAACAAAATAATACTCCATAAGAAATGTGTGTGTGAGTGTGAGGGGGGGGGGGGTGAGGAAGAGAAAGAGATGGTGTCTACAAATTAATCCTTAACACTGCAGAGCTTAATAATGATTCACCTCACTCATTTTCTGTTGTCTCTGGAGAGAGTGAGAGAGATCTGGTATCTTACCTGAAACAGCTCAGTTTCACAGAGACAGGTCTTGTGAGCAGTTATTTTATCTTACAGTCATAGATTGCATTATAAAAGTGAAGGAACACTGGTCTTTATTAACTTTAGAATATCCTTTTATCCTTTAAAGTACATTTTCTTTGCATGCATTTATGTATGTGGTGATATATGTATATATGCTTTGGCATATAAGGAAAGTTGTGTCTGCTTGTGCATGTGTACGTGCATTTTTCCGTTTGTATTTTTCTGTGTGTCTGGGCTGGTGTATGTTGTGTGTTGTGTGTGTATAGGTTGTGTCACGTATTATTGTGTACATGTATTGCATTGTATTATTATGCATGGGTTTGGTTATATAGTGCGTGTGCTTATGCACACGTGTGTTTACATTGTTGTGAATGTGTAATCATCCATGTCTGTTTTACTTTGCTTCATAAGCCACCTTGATTAAAATATATTCCCTGCTGGCTGCCGCTCATAAAAATGGCGAGGAGAGGATTAAATGATATCTTCAGAGATAATTTACTTATTAAAAGATATCTTCCGGGCTTCTGCTAGGGAGAAAATGAAGTTTGCCGGCATGCAACAGCACACAGCCTGAGGATATGGCAGCGGACCACACAAATCCCCTCAAAATCTCATTCAGTAAACGCTCTCCTCCCTCTCTCCGTGGTTCTATCGTTACACAGCCAGAGATTTTATCGTGGGGTCCTTCCAGTTGTGAGGAGTGAAACAGAGCGGTGTTATGTTCACTTCTCTTTTCTGAGCGATTCCGCTGAGTTTGTGACTCGGCGCAGGGTGAGTGGGCCTTGGCTCAGTGGAAGCGGTAGCTGGTGTAGGATCCGTGTGCGACGGCGATGCAGCGGTCACTGTTGGACCAAGCGGGAGACGTGCCCCGTCTCTGAGTGAGGGGGGATACTCTTTGATTTTAACAAACGCTGCAGGACACCGGGCCATGGAACTGGCTGTGGATCACGGACGAAATGGAATTGTTTCGCAATTAAAACGAAACAAACGGACGCAAATGCCATCCGCACGCCGCTCGCCCCTCCCCACGCGATTGCCCCTGTCGGCTCTCTTCTACCTATCCTTCCCAGAATTCCTCTTTTTCCTTCTGATCCTTTCAGCCGCTCTCTGCCCATCTTTCTCACTCACCCGTTATTAGAAGCCCACAGCACCCCGTTCCGATGGCTGAGCCAGTGGTGCAGCATCGCTGCGTTTCTCTAAAGGAAATGTGGATGGCCTCATTAGTATGTACAAGCCGATATCTGCTTATGAATATGCATGAATGAAAGCACTCTATCAAAAACCCTCACAACAGATGGTTTTTATGGCATTCCCACTGCAAATTTGCAGTAAAACTAATTTTATATCCTTTTTGTGCTTAACTGAGAGCAAAGTGACATGTTAACTGGTTTGTCGTATCACGGTTCTGTGATTGTGTTGCGCCTGATAATCCAAGTGCTGTCCATTCAGCCCATGTAGTCCCTTCAGCTGACTACTCTTCAACTGAATTTAGATTAGCATTTGAACACAAATACACACACACACACATACACACATTCACACACACACGCACACACGCACACACACACATACTCATACATGTATATACTGTACAGGTGTGGATGTGGGGACAATAAAGAGGTGCAGGCATGTTCATTTGTAGAGCAAGCTTTCTGCGACTCGGCAGAAAAAACGTTTACGTATTTTTACAACTGTCTTGCATGACAAAGCATGTTGCAGTGAAAATATAATGTAAGTATGATTTATTTTATTCTTATGAAGATCCCTTGTAGTGAAGGTTTCAGCACAGTCATGTAGTAGAGGCAGAAACTATGGGGATTTACAAAACCAGGCTTGGTATGGTGTTGGGTACTTTCTAGTTTGTAGGTAAACCGAGCACTAGGTACACTTTAGTGGCAGGAAAATGGCGAGCATTGTTCGGCTGAATGGCCTGTTCTCATCATGGCATGTTACGACAATTTTCATCACTTCACGTTCAAACAAACGCCTTGTGTTCTCCTTCCCTGTATCAACTCAACACTCACACTCCTAGCATCTGTGTCCCTTCACACTCCACAAAGAAAGTAATTTTACAAACTTCT